>NC_045160.1:9773635-9826135 GCF_900700415.2 Clupea harengus | reverse complement strand
TAATACACATCTGAATTATATACCCCAGTTTGATTAATACACATCTGAATTATATACCCCAGTTTGATTAATACACATCTGACCTATATACCCCAGTTTGATTATGAATGTGAGCAGCACACCGACTCATTTATGAAAGGATGCACTGTGGGCTCTGTGGAGAGCTATGTAACAGACTCATGAGGGCCCCTGACTGTGCAGAGCTATGTAACAGACTCATGGGGGGCCCCTGACTGTATGGTTTTAAAAACACCACCCCAAACAAGATGCGAAGCATACACAACAATATCGACGTCTGTGGTCTATTAAGACGATTCTCACCAACGTCTGTGGTCTATTAGGACGATTCTCACCAACGTCTGTGGTCTATTAGGAAGATTCTCACCAACGTCTGTGGTCTATTAGGAAGATTCTCACCAACGTCTGTGGTCTATTAGGACGATTCTCACCAACGTCTGTGGTCTATTAGGAAGATTCTCAAATGTATATACGGCGGGTAAAATAAGTATTGAACACGTCACCATTCGTCTCAGTAAATATATTTCCAAAGGTGCTATTGACATGAAATCTTCACCAGTTGCTGGTAACAACCCAAGTAATCCATACATACAAAGAAACCAAAACAAATAAGGTTTAATAATGTGAAATGACAGGGAAAAAGTATTGAACACGCTTACTGATATTTATTTGCACAAAAGCCTTTGTTGGTAATGACAGCTTCAAGACGCCTCCTGTATGGAGAAACTAGTCGTATGCATTGCTCAAATCTTGAAGATTCTGTGGGCCTCTTCTATGAACTCTGAACTTCAGTACTTCCCATAGATTTTCAATTGGATTCTACTCTAGCAGCTTTATTTTCTTTCTCTGAAACCAATTGAGAGTTTCCTTGGTTGTGTGTCTGGGATCATTGTCTTGCTGAAATGTCCACCCTTGTTTCATCTTCATCATCCTGGTAGTTGGCAGCAGATTTTTATCAAGAATGTCTCGGTGTGTGTGAGTGTGTGTCTCATTTTTCCATTCATCCTTCCTTCAATTATGTGAAATTTGCCAGTACCTTATGCTGAAAAGCAGCCCCACACCATGATGTTCCCACCTCCAAACTTCAGCGTTGGTATGGTGTTTTTAGGTTTAGGTTTTAGCAGTGGCATTTGTCCCCAAAAATGGTGTGTATTATGGCATCCAAAGAGCTTACTTTTGCTCTCATCTGACCAGACTATATTCTCCCAGTATTTCACAGGCTTGTCCAAATCTTGTGCAGCAAACTTTAAACGAGCTTCAACATGCTTTTTCTTCAGCAATGGAGTCTTGCGTGGTAAGCGTGCATACAGGCCATGGCAGTTGAGTGCATTACTTATTGTTTTTTTTTAAACAATTGTACCTGCTAATTCCAGGTCTTTCTGAAGCTCTCCACAAGTGGTCCTTGGCTCTTGGACAACTCTGACTCAACACGCGCCTAGAGACAATTGTATTGTTATGGCGCTATACAAATAAAATTGAATTGAATTGAATCGATAATTCTTTTCACTCCTCTGTCAGAAATCTTGCGAGGAGCACTTGGTCGTGGCCAGTTTATGGTGAAATGATGTTCTTTCTACTTCCGGATTATGGCCCCAACAGTGCTAACTGGAACATTCAGAAGTTTAGAAATGCGTCTGTGACCAATGGCATCAGTATGTTTTGCAACAATAAGGTTGCGAAGGTCTTGAGAGAGCTCTTTACTTTTACCCATCATGAGATGTTTCTTGTGTGACACCTTGGTAATGAGACACCTTTTTAAAGGTCATCAGTTGGGACTGAACCATTAATCTGCACTGACAAGGGGCCGGATTGCTTTCTAATTACTGATAGATTTCAGCTGTTGTCTTGGCTTCACATGCCTTTGTGCACCTCCCTTTCTTCATGTTTTCAATATTTTTTCCCTGTGTCATTTCAAATTATTACCGTAATATAATTTCTGAATTTATTTGTTTTGGTTTCTTTGAATGTATGGGTTACTTGGGTTGTTACCAACATCTGGTGAAAATTTCATGTCAATAGCACCTTTGGAAATATGTTTACTGAGAAAAATGGTGACGTGTTCAATACTTATTTTACCCGCTGGTATGTGCAGAAGCTTGATGGTATATTTTTATATTTGCAGATGTTTGAGAGTATATTTGTATATGTGCTGAAGGTTGATGTTCCATAGTTGAGGAAGTTTAGACTTTATCTCCATGTTTTCTAGTGTTTCAGTGTAGTGTAGTGTATATGTGTGTGTGTGCCGTTGTGTGTATGTGTGTGATTGCATTCATATCTTTATTTGTTGTGGGATTTACAGCAGATAATCCAGCCGCTCCAGATGTATGTGGCGTTGCCATCCTCTGCCTCCTCTCTGTGCTCCTAATCCCTGGAAGCACTGGGACAACAGGTGGAGGAGCTCTCTCTCTATTCTAGATGGATGTGCCATGCCTGAGAGGAGGAGGAGTCTGAGGAGGAGCTCACTCTCTGGAGGAGTTGCCATGCCTGAGGAGGAGGAGGAGTCTGAGGAGGATGAGGAGTCTGAGGAGGAGCTCACTCTCTAGTCTAGAGGGAGGTGCCATGCCTGAGAGGAGGAGGAGTCTGAGGAGGAGGAGGAGCTCACTCTAGTCTAGATGGAGGTGCCATGCCTGAGAGGAGGAGTCTGAGGAGGAGGAGGAGTCTGAGGAGGAGCTCACTCTTTAGTCTAGATGGAGGTGCCATGCCTGAGAGAGAGGAGGAGTCTGAGGAGGAGTATGAGGAGGAGCCATGCCTGAGAGGAGGAGTCTGAGGAGGAGCTCACTCTCTAGTCTAGAGGGAGGTGCCATGCCTGAGAGGAGGAGGAGTCTGAGGAGGAGGAGGAGCCTGAGGAGGAGGAGGAGCTCACTCTCTAGTCTAGATGGAGGTGCCATGCCTGAGAGGAGGAGGAGTCTGAGGAGGAGGAGGAGTCTGAGGAGGAGTCTGAGGAGGAGCTCACTCTCTAGTCTAGATGGAGGTGCCATGCCTGAGAGAGAGGAGGAGTCTGAGGAGGAGTCTGAGGAGGAGCCATGCCTGAGAGGAGGAGTCTGAGGAGGAGGAGGAGGAGTCTGAGGAGGAGCTCACTCTCTAGTCTAGATGGAGGTGCC
This sequence comes from Clupea harengus, assembly GCF_900700415.2. Classification (NCBI taxonomy): domain Eukaryota; kingdom Metazoa; phylum Chordata; class Actinopteri; order Clupeiformes; family Clupeidae; genus Clupea; species Clupea harengus. The sequence continues at coordinate 9,823,016 of NC_045160.1, read as the reverse complement.
ATGCCTGAGAGGAGGAGGAGTCTGAGGAGGAGGAGGAGGAGGAGTCTGAGGAGGAGTCTGAGGAGGAGCTCACTCTCTAGTCTAGATGGAGGTGCCATGCCTGAGAGAGAGGAGGAGTCTGAGGAGGAGTCTGAGGAGGAGCCATGTCTGAGAGGAGGAGTCTGAGGAGGAGGAGCTCACTCTCTAGTCTAGATGGAGGTGCCATGCCTGAGAGAAGGAGGAGTCTGAGGAGGAGGAGGAGTCTGAGGAGGAGCTCACTCTCTAGATCAGTGGTCCCCAACCACCGGGCCGCGGCCTGGTACCGGTCCGTGAGGCATTTCCTACCGGGCCGCAAAGAAAGAATAAATAATTTATTTAATTTCCGTTGTATTAATTATTAGAGTCTGAAAGGTGTTTTATTTTGAAAAACAACCGGATTTTCCCCGATGTAACATTCGCCTGTGCCTCTTGACACGTCAAGACCCTTTTCTCGGTCACGTGATATGTTACTCAAAAAACAAGCACGCAAACTAGCGAAAATGAATAAGAAACAAACGTCCTTAGAGGCATGCAACTGAAGAGACGTGTGCGCAATCCACAGACTCCACAGCAACGCGAAATCAACTTCAGACTGATCAAAATCATGTCAAAGCAGAAAGCAAGCACCGGTGGATTAAAAGCAGACCTAACTTCACCAGTGCAGAGGTGGAGGTAGGCTACTGTTGCAGAATGTGTCCATAATGCTTATTTATTTATTCACTTATATTTGCAGTGTTCGTGTAGTGCTTTTTTAGAACATTACGATGCCTCTTAGAAGCATACATTTAAATGTGAAATGTAATTGTTAATGATTAAAATATTCTCATTTTTTATTTTTATAATTATTTAAATCGGAGGATGTCTGTAGAATTGACGTGAACGCAATCACCAACGGTTTCTCACAAATTAAGCTCTTATAAACAATTTGGCTGATTCACCACTGCTATTTAGCGTTCTTAAATTCTGGTCCAAGTTAAAAACGAATCCTAGATGAGAAAACTTTCATGAATGCCAGAATTGTCCCTGCAGTTAATTTTATACACGGAAGCATAGGTGCAACTCGCGTTCAAATGATAACTCTCCGTTTTATTGGTGGATCAGAAATGAAACTGTGTATTTCATTTGTTTGTGTCAGTCCAGCCCTTTGCATTTCGCCACGGAGGGAGCTTTCACTAAACACAACAGTCATAGGTGTTCGACGTTTTTTTTTCTCCGTCTGTGACATCGCGCCCCCCCGGGAGAGTGTCCGTGCCCCCCACTTTGAGAACCACTGCTTTATAGGAGTATATAAGTACAAGTCAGTACAATGGTGAGTTGTATTTTTCATGCACTTAACATTCGTTTTTATGCCGGTCGCGTTATTTTATTTTTGCTGTATTTATCTGCCGGTCCGTGAAAATAATGCCTACATTAAACCGGTCCGTGGTGCAAAAAAGGTTGGGGACCCCTGCTCTAGATGGTCCCTTTGTCTTTCACACCTAGCATTAGCATGAGCCTCTGATGTCCAGATAGGGTTCCGTAGACACATAGTATTTCCCCCCTGTATATCAAATGTTTCTCTAGTGTGGCCTCACAAATATCAAACTTCAGAAAAGCAAAAAGCACCATGTACACTGATTCAATTTTGATTCATATGGACTTTGATTTTGTTTGGTGTGTAAAGGATGCAGGATTGGACGGTTAATGATATCTTATTAGTAAGAATGCCATTTTCTTGTGCACAATACAAAATGACTGAAGCTTGCAGGACAGTCTGTACAGAACAAATATTTGGCCACATGAGAAATGCCTGAATTGTTCTACAAAGTTCTACACATTCCGTCATCTGACAAAGTTCTATGCAATAACAGAAGAAACATTTGGTTTGGTTGAATGTGGTCAGATTCCATTCTATTATGTTTCTGTTCTGTTTTTTTGATCACTGACATCACACAACTTATGTTCTTATGTAGCTTAACCAGCACAGCAAGGGTCTATCAACACCAAGGTCATGGCTTTGATACGCAGGGAGCATATCATATTGAGTGGTGAATGTGTATAGTGGGCCTCCTATATGACCAACATGTCATGCTATAAGCTGTAGAATGAGGTCAGTTCCTCCATCCTGTGGTAGTTTCAGATGACGTGGTTTGCTTGTGTTATTTCTGTTCTGCGTGTTTAACCAGTGACTGTTGATAATATTCTGTTCTAGTACAATCAAGAGACATTACTCTGATAACGTTATCCACTGAAATAAAACAAGACAGCATGAATGGTTTTAATCAACTTTTACTGATTTTAGAGAATTTAAAGTCGTTATCCATTGGTATATATTGGACAAGGGATATAGATAATTATGTTATATGTGTATGTGTGTGTGTGTGTGTGTGTGTGACAGTATGTCAGCTGATTGGGAAAGCATGTGGATTTGTGTGTGTACTGCTGTGAATATTTCTGACTAGCATACTTGGTTATTTGGTATTTACTGTATTATTGTACGTGTGTATTCTGTGAGTTTTCAGGTTTATGAGTTTTTTTGTGTGAGTGTGAGCAAGTATGCTTATGTTGGATATTTGTGTGTGCACAAGTGTGTGAGCCTGTGTTTGTTTGTTTGTATGTGTGTGTGTATGTGTGTTTTTGCGTGACAGCAAGTGATCAGTAAGATAGGGGAACTAGAAATGTGTTTTAAGTACCGCATTGGTCTGTGGTTTTATGTGCCAACGTGTGTGTGTGTTTATGTGTATATGTTAATGTGTGTATGCTTCTGTATGTATGTTTATGTGTGTGTGTTTGTATATGTTTGTGTGCTTGTGTATTTGTTAGTGTATGTTTGTGTGTGTATGTATTTGGTAGTGTTTGTTTGTTTGTGTGTGTGTGTGTGTGTGTGTTTGTGCCTCTCTATGTGTGTGTCTGTCTAGTGTATGTTTGTGTGTGTGTGTGTGTGTGTGTGTGTGTGTGTGTGTGTGTGTGTGTGTGTGTGTGTGTGTGTGTGTGTGTGTGTGTGTTAGTGTCTGTGTGTGTGTGTGTGTGTTAGTGTCTGTGTACGTGTACTGCTGCAGGAGGGCCCAGGGCTGCTCAACCACACAGGTCGCTCATGCAGCAATATGTGTTGATTCCTGGCACGCAGAACTCCTCACATGTTCTGCTGAACTCTTGCGCTGCACAACACACAGAACATGGGTGAGGCAGAGAACACTCTGGAAGGTACAGGCATCTTGGAGCCTTCTCTGGTGTACTCACCGGTGGAAACAGTTTTGCAGAAGTTGCTGTCGGCTGGACAATCACTCTCCGTCTTACAGTTGTCATCCACACAGGTGTAGCATCTCAGCGTGTGCACTGTGGGGGTCAAAGGCCAGGAAGACGGGTTCACTGAACAGTGCTTCTCCTTCTAACATTCGTTTCGCCATCGTGTCGACCAATGGAAGACCACCCACCCTTCTAAAAGCCCACGACTCGTATTCAGCCTCCATAGCGCGTATGCAGATGTGTGGATGAGCACAGTGACAGTGTCTATGGGTCATGAAAAGCATGCTGTTCTTGAGGGGTAATTCATGTTTTTGGGGGGATTCTGGCCACCAACACCAGTTAGCATGTTGGCAAGCAAAGCTGGGCCGCTGGTGGTGTTGGCATAACATGGGAGCGAAATGGGAGGATATAAGATCACACCTCCCGTTCTCAGACCCTGTTGCTATCCATGGCCTCACTCCATGGTAACACACAACCAGCTAGAGGTCTCACATTCAGCACACAAGTTCACATTCAATCCCTGTAACACATATGTGTCACATGATATGACCCCCACCACGGCCTGTCTGACCCATGTCATTCATGGACACAAAGCTAAGATTAGACTAATGGGTTAGCATTTCTAGGAAACACACGTCATAGACCAATGCTCCAACTATGATGCAGAATATGGTAGCGATAACAAATGACACCTCCCACGCCCTCAGCAATGTCAACCTCCTGGTAAAACACAACAAGGCAGAGCCCTCAAAGTTATTATTTGATTTAGTCCCACCCCCTGTATCACATATTGGTCATATGTTGATATATGTAGAAATGACTGGTGTCACCCCTACCAAGGCCTGTCTGGCCCTAGCAATTCATGGACATGCTAATGCTAATAGCTTAGACCTGAGTTAGCATTTCTATAACAGGCATAACCCATAGCATAATGACATTTGGTGTGTGACATCCAACTATGATGCAACCTATGGTTGTGATGAGATATCCTCCCGTACTCTCTGACCCTGTACTGCTAAATGAATAAATAGTGTCAATAGATTTAGTTATTGTTTTTTATTGGTTTTGTTTCATATGATAATCTAGCCAGAATAGTTTGTTCTCTTTAGCGTACAAAAGCTTTAGAAATTGTTTATTATATGCCTTCTAATTTGGACTGAGAGAGCCTATATTTAAAACAAACAACAACCAAAAAGTGACATGAGATGTTTCCATAACAGTGAATCACAAACAATAAAGTCAAATGAAAGATGGGCACTTATTCACAGCTAGTGCAGATGTGTAGATTTGACCCATTGATATCCCTGATGTTTTTAATATATCCTAACACAAGAACACCCAACCCAGATGTGTAGATTTGACCCATTGATATCCCTGATGTTTTTAATATATCCTAACTAGGGCTGTCAGCGTTAACGCGTTAATCTATGCGATTAATGCGGCCGCGATTAACGCGATATAATATTTTAACGCAATTAACGCAACTTTAAAAAAATATTTGTATTTATTTTTTAATGCCTTTATTTGGATAGGACATTAAGTTATGACAGGAAGCAAGGCGGAGAAGAGGTGGGGAGAGGGTTGGGAAATTACATCAGGCCAGACTTGAACCTGTGTCCCCTCGGGCAATGTAGCCTGTAAGTAGGGGGCTTGGCCTACCATTTTATGGGAGCGATTAGGGACAGGTGGGGCTTGAATAGCCCCCCTTGTTCAAAGTGGGGAGTGACAGAAAAAGTTTGAGAACCACTGCGGTAGTTGAAGATGGAGAGAGCTGAGGGATTGTTGGGCGGAAAGTCTCTGTTTAAGAGTCAAAATTACGGAACAATCGACAAAACTAAAGTTGTATGTAGCATTTGTTAAGCTGAATTTAGCTATCACAGAAGCAGCTCGTCTTGAAGTTATCACCTTAATGCAAAGCACCCGACAGAAAGCAGTCCCAGGTTAGATGATCGCCAACCCACACTCCATGACTTCTCTAGGAAAATAACTAGACCAGTCCGTGAAAAGGTTACCATTTGGGTTGCCGGTGACTGTCGGCCCATCAACATAGTTGAGGACAGTGGGCTGATTGAGGTGATTCGAATTGCTTCAGGGGAAATTCTTACGATTTACCGTCGAGGGGCACCATTGTGTTAAAAAAAATTCAATTAAACAACAATTTCTAAAATACACGCTGTCTGAAGTGATTACTTGTTTATTTATAAGATTTAGTCTTAAGAAGAAAAACAAACTTTTAATCGCGATTAATTTTTTTTAATCGATTGACAGCCCTAATCCTAACACAAGAACACCCAATCCAGTACTAGCTGTCATGTCATACCATCCTGTGTCATCATTCATAATCAGCATGTATATTTTCCATATGTTGTAAACTTTGAAGGAATACACATTGAAAGAGTATTTTGATCCTAAAAATCTTTAAGCTGATCAAGTTATGTGACAAATCAATAACAATATATAGTTAATATAATTGAAGTAATATAGTTATATTATTGAAATGACAATTCTGTTAGTCATTAATATCTGACTCATTGGACTGTGATCATCGCCTCACCTGTTGTGCAGCACAGCAGCCCCAGGATCAGAGTACAGAGCAGCAGCTTCATGGTGGCGGCGCTTCAGGTCTCGTATGCTGAGACCTCACTCGGAGCCGCTGGATTTATAAGATGTCGCCCTTCGAACCGGATTGGCAGCTTATGGGTGGAATGCAGGAAATAGGCAAATATAAGTATAAGGTGACAACATGAACTTCAGGTTGACCTTTCTGTTGCTTGTGCTTTTCATTGGTATGTCATGCGGCCAGAAACAGCCCGAAGCCAGAAACACCGTAGGCTTTCACAAGTCAGGTTTAGTTCAGAAACACAGGCTTTCACAAGTCAGGTTTAGTTCATTTAAAGGTCATTCAAATACTTGGACAGCTGGAAGGTCATCATGCACAAAGGAGCACCACACCACACTTGGACTCTCAAAAATCATAAAAGGTTATTTGTGAAAATGTTCACATTTGGGATTTGTAAAGTTTTCACAAATCAGTATTGGTCTAAAACAGGTACATTTAGATGTTTAACAACATATTTGTACTTTCACAAATCAAATGTGTTCATTCACGCTCACAGTATTGCCCATGTAGTTGGATGCCATGCAAGAATGACTAGAGCTCTAGAGAGTCAAATCTCATGAACGCTGATGAAAGTTTTCATTGGTGTGAGGCAGGACTTGTGAGTTACATTCTGTGGTTTTGGCGACCTGTCTTGAGTTTTGAGGCACATGCATGTATGTATAAAATATAACATTATTAGTTGAAGGCAAGAAATGTGTTTGAAAACAATGGGCCTCATTTCTCGAACGCAGGTAAGAAAAAGTTAAGTAGAAATGTCTTCTTAACTCCACTTAAGAAGTTCCCGGGACAATTCTGGCATTCATGAAAGTGCGCCCATGTTCTTAAGGGATGAATTTGTGAGAAATTGTTGGTGATTGTGTTCGCATCAATTCTACAAACATCCTCGGATTTAAATAATTATTATAATAAGAAAATCCAAGAATTTTTGTATCGTTAACAATTACGTTTCAGATTTATAGTCATGATTCTACGAGGCATTGTGATGTCTTAAGTAACATTATGCAACAATTTGACACTTTTTGAGGTATGGTTTTATAGGCAACTAGTTTTGGTACCATCCTCAAATTCATTTTGATAGCATATGGTCATGTGAAGGACAGATAAACACCTGTGTCTTCCCCACTAGCCATCCAGGATACGCCCTATGTAGTTCTGTGTGCTGGGCTTAAACACCTTGCAAAAATGGAAGAAAAGATTTCACACACATGACATTGCCAGCTATACTGCCAAAAGACACCAGTTAGTGTTTTGGCAAGCTTCTATCAGTGTCAGCGGGGCTGTTGGTGGTGTTTGCAAGGTTTTTTGCATGCCTTTTAGGTAGTTGGCTTACTAGTTTTGGAACAGAACTCCATATTGCTGCTTTAAAATAAATAAAAGCACTACACGAACACTGCAAATGGCAGTGAATAAATAAATAAGCACTAAACTCAATCACGTAGATATAGCCATAATGGAATAGAATGGACACATCTACATTCTGCAACAGTACCTCCACCTCTGCGTTAGGTTTGCGTTTACTGGACTGGTGCACCACCGGTGTTCGCTTTCCGCTTTGACATGATTTTGATCAGTCTCAAGTTGCTTTCGCGTTGCCTGTGGATTCTGTGTGCACACGGCTCTATAGTTGCATGCCCTTATAAGGAGCTGGCGGGGCGTTTATATATGTATCTATTCAGGTGTTCGAGAAAGCGCGTTCAATTTAAGAATCAGTGCACAGCTAAGAACACTTTGGCGGTTTAAGAACACATTTCCACACGTTCATGAATCCTGCGGGGATCTTACGAAGTTCGTAAGAGGATATTTAAGAAGACACTTAAAAAAAAATGTTCGAGAATGAGGTCCAATCTTATCAGTAAACTGCGACCAAAGAATTGTCTTCTCTTACGTAAATAATCCAGGTTCCCTATGAATAGTAGAGGAAGGATTGTTGAAGCCGTTTTCATGTCAGTCAGGGAGATGTCATTTATAGAGATGCTGCTCCGTCCTCCTTTAAACGCATGGACACAGTCTATCATTCTGCCATTGGATGTATTACTGGTGAGAGCTATGGCACCACCATTGCGTCCTCTATGGTAAAGTGGGTTGGCCATCTCTAGCATCTCTGGCCATTGGTGGAAGGCTAACACCTTATATCTCAATGATGCTGGACTGGAATTCTGGACCCTATCAAACCCACTCAAATGACTGGCTTATGCATAAGGTCTCTCGTGTACACTCTAAACTAGGAAATTCAGCCTCTTGTTTTAATGCCCCAATGTCCTAGATCTTAGGCACACTCCCCACCTCAATTTGGAAATGTTTTAACTGATTTTTTAACTGTCTTTTGATGTGTTATATTGGTTTAGTTTGTTTGCTATGTTATATTGTCTTATTTATTAGGCAGTAGCATACAGGATAACCTTGAGGAATAGTCACATTTTGCAATCTTGTAAATTTGGGACTTGATAAATTAACACTTAGTTTACCTAGTTTGTGCAACAACATATTGGAATCTGCCATGGGAATATGGCAAGTTTAAGAATGGGATAGGAACTTTGATAGACAGCGCCCTCCAGTGGGACAAAGATACACTCATCAAGAAACACAGCACAACGAATACTGTCATGGGGATATGCTGCCTTATTAAAATGAGTGCAAACTGTGCGTTGGAGCATGAAATCTTGAATGCGGCGAGACCAAATCTAATCTGTGCTGCATCCCTTAACACCCACAGACACAGATCATGTATTTGACAGTGATTTCTATAAACAGAGACAGATAATGTATTCGACAGTGATTTCTTTAAACAGAGACAGATAATGTATTCAACAGTGATTTCTATGAACAGAGACAGATAATGTATTCAACAGTGATTTCTATAAACAGTGTACTAGTTGGAGGAACTGATGCCTGGATAAATAAACACAGTGTATCAACTTATCATCTTTCTGTGTTTTCTTCCACAACCAACAGAGCAACAGATAGCATCCTTGCTCCCCCATCAGTGTAAAGCCCTGAGTGGCCGTTAGCCAGGCCTATCCATGCCTCTTGGGCAGTGACCGTGTGTTTTCTCTCTTAGACTACTGCAGTCTCCCTGATGGAGGATAAGCTCCTCTTTCAGTACAAGTTGACACTGTTGTGTAACAGTGTGAGTCCACTGTTCTGCCGTGATTTCGCCTGGAAACGCCTACCCTTGTTTCGCCATATATGGCTGTTTCATTTTAAGCTAGGCTAAGTTTTCTCTGGTGCTGCTTATAAGTCATACAACGAAATGAGTCAGGTATTTAACACATAAGCAAGCAATACCAGTTAAGACAACCACCAAAATCTTCCACCAAAGCACCATTTCGTTGGTTTGCATCTCCAAGAAGGTCGTGGAAGAGACAAGTTTGCTCTCATGAGCTGTTGCACTGCTGAAAGTGATAAGCTAAATCATTATCCAGAGAAACTGGGTTTCAACCTACCACACTTTATCACTTGAACCCAGATTGAACCTGGGTTGAACCCAACATGAACCCCACATGGCCTATATTAAAGGTAACGTTAGCCCATGTAGTTTTCGAGACATGATTAGGACATTATCGTGTCGTTTCAGGTATGATGTAAACAGTGTTGACCATTTTGTTCCGCAAATTCATCTTACAGGCAGGCCTATTTTAGGAACCTCATAAAACCACCTCATAAAAATCCTCATAAAAACCAACTCATAAAAAATCCTCGGTAAAAAACTCAAAACTACACATTTTAAAATACTTTCCCCATAATTCCATCCTACATTAATCGGTAGGCTATAGGCTATTCAAATCTCAACATTAAAACTAGGAATATTGTATGTAACCTGTAACTTGTGTCATATGTTGTCTGCCTGTAATGTAGCACCGATGCTATATTACCGTAAGAGACGAGGACATTCACTTTGGACTCCTATGACGTTCCGGAGGATTGGGAGAAAATTGCCAACTGCATGATTATTTTAGTTCCACAAGATGGCACTGTTGTCATTAGTCTCAACAGTGCACCCAAGTGTTTCTTGTTGAGTTCCCCCCCCCCCTTTATCACCAAATGAATTCAACTTCGTTGTAAACTAAAAAGGCACAGGAAAGGTCACCTTCAAATACCTACAATATGCAAACGCCCAGGCTGTAATGTATGTACAAACAGGACATATACGGCTACGTCTATGTATATTTAAGGTGACATCAATGACAACCTTGACCATGCTTGGTACCTGGACACACCCTGTAAGACATACAGAAGCATGTGGTACTAGTTTTCCCAAACAACTCATCAATTACATAAAAAGATGTCTGAGGAATAGCAGCTCCTACCTGTCCAAGGGTTGTGGATGGCACAGTGTGGACGCTGCATAAGGGTTGTGGATGGCAGTGTGGACGCTGCATAAGGGTTGTGGATGGCACAGTGTGGACGGTGAATAAGGGTTGTGGATGGCACAGTGTGGACGGTGCATATTTGGGTACTCATTAAGTCAAAAGCAGATGATATAATACTTCAGTAGAGAAAGAAGGAGAGGGGGGGGGGGGGGGGGCGAACCCTTACAAATGAAAAAAAGACTATTTTTCTTCGGCCAGAATAATACTCTGTTGACTGGGGCCAGGCTGTAAAACCATTGATTTCCCATCTCCTTCCCCCGGGTCAGTAAATTGCCCAAACAGGCTTCTCTCCATTAGGACTCATAAATCTGGCCTGATGTGACAGGGTGTAATGAAGCAGCTTTCTAATCTGCAAGCCTCCCAGCTTGTCAGCAGATTACTGGCCACATGCAGAATGGAGGGAAAGATGTGGTTAAATGAAGCTCTTAAATCTCCGAGCGAGCCCCCCCCCCTCCCTCTACACCTGTTCTTCAAAAGACATCTTCACAGAGACTTCCCTTACGCCATCATCACATGCTGTTTATCAACACGCTAATGCAAAACATTCATTGTTGTCTTGCTGTTTGCAGCGACACACATATACAAACATGACATTTCTAAGATATATCTAAAGCCCCAGCTAATGGGACGTACACATGGATCTGCATTCTCCAATACACCATAGAAAGGCGAGCCTTCCGCAGTGGCCATTGTACTTAGACACTACTCCTCCTCTGTGGCAGGTTGACGTCCTCCAGCACCCATTGGATTTGACAGCCATGGCAGGAGACAAACCTACGCTGGCCTGTTGTGTCCTTGTCCGTTTCTGCGGTCTAGAATCTGATCTCAGGGTTTGCAGTGATACTGATGTGTGTGCCAAGGCCGCTGGCTGACCTATTTAGACTTTTAACAACCCGTTGAATGTCAAGCAATGTTTATGTGCCTAATTGGGATAAAGCATTTCCTCTATATTAGAGGGACTGTTTTCTGTTTTTCCAGAACGCCAAGCGAGTGAGGGACTGACATCCATCCTTTTTTTGTCCAAATATTTGTTTTTCAGTGGTTTTAAGTACAACATGTCGTTGCCTTTGCCACTCTACATTTCGTTGCCTCTGTACCTGTACTCTGTGCAATGACAATACATTGAATCCAATCCAATGTGCTGAAGAATATGCTAGTACAAATCCAATAAATGATGATGTCTCGACTAATACATAACTCCTACATCTTCCTTCTGGACATGGACTGTAGCTAGATGAGGATCATGAGGTCTGTTTCTTGAAAGACTGTCTGGAGCGCGGCGTGAGTTCAGCGTGTCCTTGTCTTTAAGCTGGAGTGTGGTGCAGCACTGTGTGGAGTGGCGAAGGCTTTATCATATAAACCGTGGGTATAACTAATTAAATAAGCAGTGGTCCGTGAAAGCAGATTCTTCTCTGTTCACATATCCCCACCATGACTGCAGTGAGAATCAAACAGCGCATTTAGATGAAGTGAGTCAGATTGTTTTAGAAGGCCAGGGTCTGCTCCTGATGTTGTGTGTGTATATACTCTCTGAGATCCTAGCCAGAGAGGGAGGGAGGGAGAGAGGGAAGAGCAGAGAGACTAAAGATGGACTGGAAAAGATTCGGATCACGCCAATAGCTTCACCAGGTATGGTATTTTTTGATTTATTTAGATCATATGAACACCTTTCAACTTTTGCTTTTGAATTTGAAAGTGTGTGAGGAGACTGTGTTTTCCCCTTGTGTTAGATGAAACACATGCTGAACACATTCAGTCACACACACACACACACACACCACCACACAGAGCACACTGAACACATTCAGTCACACACACACACACACACCACACAGAGCACACTGAACACATTCAGTCTCACACACACACACACACCACCACACAGAGCACACTGAACACATTCAGTCACACACACACACACACACACCACACAGAGCACACTGAACACATTCAGTCACACACACACACACACCACCACACAGAGCACACTGAACACATTCAGTCACACACACACACACACCACCACACAGAGCACACTGAACACATTCAGTCACACACACACACACACCACACAGAGCACACTGAACACATTCAGTCACACACACACACACACACACCACCACACAGAGCACACTGAACACATTCAGTCACACACACACACACACCACACAGAGCACACTGAACACATTCAGTCACACACACACACACACCACACAGAGCACACTGAACACATTCAGTCACACACACACACACACCACACAGAGCACACTGAACACATTCAGTCACACACACACACACCACCACACAGAGCACACTGAACACATTCAGTCACACACACACACACACACCACCACACAGAGCACACTGAACACATTCAGTCACACACACACACACCACACAGAGCACACTGAACACATTCAGTCACACACACACACACACACACCACCACACAGAGCACACTGAACACATTCAGTCACACACACACACCACCACACAGAGCACACTGAACACATTCAGTCACACACACACAACCACCACACAGAGCACACTGAACACATTCAGTCACACACACACACACACCACCACACACAGAGCAAGTGAGTGAACCACTGGGTTCAGAAGTGGGCGACCAATGGCGTAGAGGAGTGACATTCCCTCCTCCACATACCTCGGCTTGAACTTTGACCCCCTCCCCTTGCTGCTGAGGGACTGAAGTCTGAGGTCGTAGCCTCCGCCCTCCTCCTCAACCTTCTGTTCTTGGCCTCGCACCCTTGCGTCAGACTCGGGGACATGTTGTCCCTGGTGAGGCTGACACTCGGTCTCCCCCGTCCTGTGAAAAAAAAAGGTATGCTGGACAGGTGACCTCCGATGCCCTTCCATTAATGCTTCCTTTTATGGCGCGGTTTCCTGCCGGCCGGCTGCCCCATCAGCACATTGACTGTGGAGGAGCGAGACAAGGCGGGAGGGAGGGAGGGAGGGAGGGAGGGAGGGAGGAAGGGAGTGACCCAGCGTTATGACAGGAGGTGGTCCGCTCCCCTCTCAGGCCTGCGGGCTGCCGCTGTGTCTTTAAGCATCTGAGGCCAGGCTCAGCTTGAGTCCTGCGGCTGCTTGCATACTGGTCCCTGTGTCAGGTCACCGTGAACCCCACACAACTATCCCAGGAAGCTAGTCAGAGTGTATACACGGAATCCATTGATTTCAAAGGACACAAAGGAGAGGAGAGTGTGTTTTTGGAGTAAGGCTGAGGTGGGTGTAAGCTCTTTCTTCCCCAACACATCCGGATGAGGAGGCTGGTGATGGTGGTGCTGTGGGGGGGGGGGTTAAGCAGCAGCCAGGTGCACTCATTGTGTTCTGTCCTTCCAATGCTGCCCGCTCATCCGCCTCTCTTGCCTTCTCTTTCTTTCTCTTTCTTTCTCTCCGCTTTAAGGAAGCAGATAGATGGCCCAGCTGCATCCTCCCGCTCACTCACTCTTTCTCTCGTGCTCGCTCCCCGGTGCCCTGTTTATACCAGGCCCTTATTAGAACAGAGACCTTGCTGTGTGTGTGTGTGTGTGTGTGTGTGTGTGTGTGTGTGTGTGTGTTTGTTTGTGTGTGAGAGAGAGAGACTGCGAGCGAGGGACACTGGGTCCTCTGTGTCAACCCCCAGGAGGCGAGGTCCAAGGTTCACTTATCCTCCAAAGTCCTTAGAGCGCAACAATCTTTCACTGTATTCAGTGTGTGGAGCATGGAGTGCTGGGGAAGTGCAACATGAACTACATTCTGCTCTGCCATGTCTGCCTTCGCCTCTAGGGGGCGCACATCAACACTCAAGCCCCAGATCCAATGGAGGCGCACACCAACACTCAACACCTCCTGGGTTATAGTGGTTGACTGTTTTTCATAGAGCCATGTTGTATTTATCATACTTTATCATATTTATCATACTGTTGTATTTATCATACATTTATCATATCAAGCATTTGGAACTCTTGTGATGTTCTGCATGTTTTCTGTGGCAGTTAGAGAAAGCTCCATCATTTGTATTGATTAGTGAGAGTTAGATTACCCACCTAAAATCAGATAATGGAGGACGCCTTGTCCTCTCATTTATCTTAACAAATATAAACAGCCCAAAAACTGGTTATTGTTCCAGATAACTCACAGACTCATCTTTAACATTATAGAATTATCTAAGGCATTCCTTATAGACCATTTAACACTGATGTAAGGCGAGTAATAACTGTATCATTCAAAGCCGTATCTTGGTGGCAAAGAAGTAGAACCACAGCAACCGAGTTATTTCCATAAATCCATCTCTTGTGTGCTCCACACACACAGATTCAGTGCTCTCCACCCTCCTTCAGCTCTCCCAGTGCCTGCTCCACACACACAGATTCAGTGCTCTCCACCCTCCTCCAGCTCTCCCAGCGCCTGCTCCACACACACAGATTCAGTGTTTTACTGTATCTTCAGCTCTCCCAGTGCCTGCTCCACACACACAGATTCAGTGTTTTACTGTATCTCCACCTCATGCCATAGTCAAACACCAAGAATACAAATGCACACAGAATATAGCTGCGTACGGCTTCAGTAATAGAATAAACACAGATATTATATGTGAGCAAATATTTTGTTGAAAACATGGATATTAATACTGTAAACCATAAGATAAATAGCATTACTGCTGGTATTGTGAACATTAACATAATTGAATGGCAAAACAGTTCACACATAGATATACAATGGATATGGTGGCTATAGATGGATATGGTTGAACTCAATGGATATGGTGGCTATAGATGGATATGGTTGAACTCAATGGATATGGTGGCTATAGATGGATATGGTTGAACTCAATCTTGTATCATGAGCAGCTCCCCATCCCCCTCCTCTGAAAGGGGATAATTGCTTGTGTTTTATTGCTCCAGAACGAGCAGACTCACCAGCGCGTCTCTGGGATCTCCCTGGATTTGAGGCAGGGCTTAATCTCTGGCTGTCCTCAGAGGAACTTTTGACCCCTCATGAGGCGGCAGGGAGAAGAGAAGAGCCTGCATCTCGCGCCACACTGTTGCCCACACGCTCTCTAATTATGGGGGGTGCACCCTGACCTGACCTCTACCGACCTGGCATGGCCTCTTCCGCTACCTGATGATTCCTGAGAGAGGTCACTGACCTCTGACCTCTGACGGCTGAGACAGTGATACTGGAGTGAGGAGACAGGGGGACAGGCTGGGGGGGGGGGGGGGGGGGGTTGGACTTCCATTACAGATGTGGATACACCCTTCATGGCAGTCAGAGACACTTTTCACAGCTCAGCTTTCAAGGTCTGGTGATGTGTGGTTTACATCTTCTTCTGGAAGACACACTCTTGACCTGGAATGTGTCATCTGAGCTGCCATTCTGAAAACATTCATATTGTTCCAAATGATTCACTGATGCTGCGTAGTAACCTGATACTTGCCATAATAAGATCTCACAGCTCATATGGTCTATGGTCAAAAATGACATACCCAAGCTTAATGTGGCTTGTTGTATTTATTCATTCAAATCAACCAAACCATTAGGTACAGAATAAAACAGCATCATTCCAGTCTTCTGTAAACTGGTGAAACCCGTTGTCGCCATCATTAAAACCCAAATATATCCACAATATACATACGATCCTTTACTGAAACTTGCTTTTCCAGTATTAACTGGGTTTCCTATCTTTGAAGCAATTTTCCCAATTGACACACGAACCAGAGCCAGTACCTCTGTTGGTTTTGTGTCCTAACCGCCGCACTCATGTCGCCCTCAGTGACAAACCCGTCACATGGAGCTACGTGGAGCTGAAGGGATCAGTGACATTGGGTGGAAGACTGCTCAGAATGGCACATCCAAATGGCATTCATGCTGGATATGTCTAATTTGGGGGAGACTGATATCACCCCTGTCCTCCCACCTCCATGTCCTGTGCTGTCCCGTCCTGTCCAGTGTCCTGATGTCCTAATCATTACCATGATTACTGAGAAACATGCTCTTTGATGTCCTGTCCAGTCCTGTCCAGTGTCCTAATGTCCTAATCATTATGATGATTACTGAGAAACATGCTCTTTGTCTATAAAGGAGAAAATGGAATTGACCCTCCGCAGTTCAGAGTTTTACTTTTTTAATATCCCGATTTGTAGATATAAAATATAAACTAAAGGTATATTTCTTGTCAAACAGCCATGGAATATTCATATAACTTGGTGTGTCTACGAGGGGTTTTCACATATGCTGATTTCAATAATAAATCATTGTGTCCTCAGATGGAGTGTAAATAGCATGTTATTTTGAAGTTATTACCCCAGCTCTAATCCTTTATGACCTATTTTAATCTCAGCGGGGGTCTTTGGTGTGAATGAAAACAACCACCCCCCCCCCCCCCCCGCACCACCTCTTCTCCCCAGACCCCCCCCCACCACCACCTCTTCTCCCCAGACCCCCCCCCCCACCTCCTCTTCTCCCCAGACCCCCCACCACCACCACCTCTTCTCCCCAGACCCCCCCCCCCCACCTCCTCTTCTCCCCAGACCCCCCACCACCACCACCTCTTCTCCCCAGACCCCCCCCCCACCTCCTCTTCTCCCCAGACCCCCCACCACCACCACCTCTTCTCCTCAGAGTCCCCCCCCCCCACCACCACCTCTTCTCCTCAGAGTCCCCCCCCCCCCCCACCTCCTCTTCTCCTCAGACTCCCCCTACCACCCCCTTATCTGCTCAGACTCCCCCACCTGAAATCTGGCCTGGATCCTTGGAGCCTTCATGGCTCTGACATCACACACCCAAGGGCCTGGACACATGTCATATATCATGATAACATGGTTTGGTTGATTCTCTATCTTTGCTCATACTGATACAGTAGCTCAGTAGCTATGTAGTAAATCGATAAAATCAGTAGTGTAGTGAATGTGCACCGTCTGGGTTTACAATCTGCTTCTTCCAATTAGAGCTGGAGTTTACACATCCTCACAGTATTCTCAGTCATTAAAGTCACTGCAAAAACTACAAATATAGATATATAACTGATTATTATTTATGATCTAATGGACGCAGCCAGTGTGGAAGACCTTGATCTTGTTGGTTTAAATCTATCAGCACAGATGAAGAGAGACAGATTTGAGGGGGAAAATCTTTTTTCTTCCTCAAGGTCCACCCAAAAGGTCAACAGATAGTCTCACTAGACACATTACTCATTGTGCTGTGTTCTCAAGACCAAACAGGGGGAGCAGAAATGCTTTAGGAAGAGAGAGAGAGCACAGAGACGGGAGAGGAGAGGAGAGGAGAGGAGAGGATAGGAGGGAGAGCAGAGGAGTAGTCACTGAATTGTTTTCTAGAGGACCTGAGAGCACTTCATCCCATATTCCTTTTCATCTGCATGGTGTCCTCCACTTCCAGCAGCCCGCCGCATCAGCTCCCCAGGATACACACTACGTGATCAGGATAGACCTGCAGCATTGGAGCTGATGACCTTCGCTTGGATGTCAATGCTGTACCATTCTTTATTTTTTACCCTCAAGGTTAACATGTCCTTTCTACAAATCCATAGGAGACTAGCCTAATTATTGAGTAACAACAGGCAGGACTGCAATAACCTAATTATTCCTGGCATGTGTTTGATAAAGGGGCTGACTGCCTCCTTCCCTAAGAGAGCTAGTTTAAAAGGAATTAGATTTCCCCAAATACTTCAGCGCCAGATCTTTCCCAGTGTTAATTGGGTATTTCTGAGCATTGTGGGATACCTATTCCCAGCAAATTCAATGACGTGCTTTTTGAAATTAAATGTGTAGAGATTATCCATGCCATGCGTATTACTGGCCAAATCCCTCTCCCCTTGTGCGTGAATATTAAATAACCAAATGCTTAGATATCAGTGTCTGGACTGGGTGTGAGACGGTGCAAGAGCCTCTCAAAATAATGTGCAGTAAAATTGCGGTCATGCCGTCTACACCGCTGATTTGGAGGTCAAAGCAAAGGGCGTATCAATTTTTAGGGATCTCAGGAGGAACAACATGTTTTCCCCTCAATCTATTAAACACCTGCTGAGAGTTGACTTTCAGAGTTTTGAAAGGGAATTGTGGAGACAAAGTCGCTGTAGGTGAAGAGGATTTCTTTCAGCTTGAAGCGACTGCTAAAGAAGGCCACTGCTACTGTGGCTCAGTCAGTCTGATTCATATGGGGATTCAGAAGAGACAGGATGCAAACGCAGGTCACTCTTCAAGGTCACGGCGTCATGTCTGTCACTTCTTAAATGTACCTCTGGAGCCAAAGAGATATGTTTTGAGTTTAGCGGGCCTGACCAAAGCTATTTCTTCTGAAATGATAAGGATCTGGCAGGCTGTCACAGGTGGCGAACACCACAGAAGATCCCAGTGTTGAGCAGAAGGCTGTGGGTGTTGGAGATGGATGCAGACGCGTCACTGCTCCCCCCCACAACAGAAGAGAGAGAGGTGGATGGCACAGCTCGCATTAGAGGAACCTGCAGCTCCTGCCAAATGTTTGGAGAATGTTAAAGCCATCTCAGTTTTCCACTCACCACCCACGTAACAAGCCTTGCAGTCCAGAGTGACGTTAATGTACTGAAGCTCTCACAGAAGTGCTGTGGACGCCTCTTAGTGTAGGCCTACACTATCAATGTTTGAAGTGCTTATGATGCTTATCCTCATTATGAAATAACATCAGAATATCTCAAACTAAGGCAGCTTGGTCACTGTAGTGAAATATACTCTTGAAAGTTGCTTTTGCACACAAAGAACTTAATTTCATAGTGGTTTAAATACTTTAAATACATATTTTAATATATGTAGATAACTATCTCATATCAGTTTTTTGGACGTTTGGAGGGTTTTGTGGTGTGCCTCTGCAAAGAGGATCCTGAAAGCTAAGAATGTATTCCTACTCCCAAAACCCAGTTGTGAGGCATGGGGAGACTGCAACCTGTCCAGCTCTCTCTCTCTCTCTCTCTCTCTCTCTCTCTCTCAGTGGCCCCGTCCGTCCAGCTCTCTCTCTCTCTCTCTCTCTCTCTCTCAGTGGCCCTGTCCGTCCAGCTCTCTCTCTCAGTGGCCCCGTCTGTCCAGCTCTCTCTCTCTCTCTCTCTCTCTCTCTCTCTCTCAGTGGCCCTGTCTGTCCAGCTCTCTCTCTCTCTCTCTCTCACTCAGTGGCCCCGTCTGTCCAGCCCTCTCTCTCTCTCTCTCTCTCTCTCTCTCTCTCAGTGGCCCGTCTGTCCAGCTCTCTCTCTCTCTCTCTCTCAGTGGCCCGTCTGTCCAGCTCTCTCTCTCTCTCTCTCTCAGTGGCCCCGTCTGTCCAGCTCTCTCTCTCTCTCTCTGTCTCTCAGTGGCCCTGTCTGTCCTGCTCTCTCTCTCTCTCTCTCTCTCTCTCTCTCAGTGGCCCCGTCTGTCCAGCTCTCTCTCTCTCTCTCTCTCAGTGGCCCCGTCTGTCCAGCTCTCTCTCTCTCTCTCAGTGGCCCTGTCCGTCCAGCTCTCTCTCTCTCTCTCAGTGGCTCCGTCCGTCCTGGACCGAGTAAGCAGCAAGGTGTGTGAGCGACAGAAAGCTAATGGGTGTTTCACTGGAGGGCATGTAGGACCGATCCTCATTGACCACGTCATGATGAATTAGCATCAAGCCATAGGCAGCTGGCTCAGGCATCGCCTACCTGCTGCAGGTCAGGAGCCACATACTGGCCTCACCGTGAACAGTGTGATGATCTTGAGTTTAGATCTTTTTTGAAGCTTTCGTTTAATATGTCATGGTGCAAATCAAATAATAAACCAAAACCCGAGTTTGCGGTTGGACCATGGACCCCAAAAATAGCTGAGTGATACCATGGCTAAATTTATCTTCTCTTCAAAAAATGCAAGACACAGGCTTTTGGCTACTTCAAAGCAGCATCCTTTGAAAATCAAGGCTGAGACATTTTTTTTTTTGTAGAGTTTGTGATTACATACTCAGATAGACCTGCCAGCTCTACATGGATACATCAGGTCCACACCATGTGCCATAATCAGCTGCTCTTTGGGTTCCCACTCCACTCCTACTCATGCCTTTGACTGATACATCAGGTCCACACCTGTGCCATAATCAGCTGCTCTTTGGGTTCCCACTCCTACTCATGCCTTTGACTAATCACTGTCTAATACAGACACTGCGGTTTCACTTGGCTCAGAGTGGCTGGCTGGTAGTAACAAGTTAGTCACGGAGAAATTAGAAGAGGGAGTTTGCGTGGGCAGAGGGCCTGTCACCGTGTGGTGAAGATGCCAGTCTGTTGTCCTCTTGAGTTGGAGAATGTGGTGGAATGTGGAGGTTGGGCAGGGCAGAGGAGGCTGGAGGAGGAAGACAGCGATGGTTGACGGTGTGAGCTTGTAGCCACCCATGCATGAAATGGAACTGGGATGTTCAGCCTGGTATGAGTTTTTTTTTTTACATTGTCCTCCACTATAGTGTACAACATTGTCCCATTGATTTTGCTGTGGGAGGGGGTTGGGTGGGGTGTGAAGAAAGCAGGGAGCTTTTAGGTCCATCCATTCTGTCGCTGACAAGGACTGCACTGAGAAGACATCACATAAAACAAGAGTCCTCTTCCCCTTTCTTTCAGCAGTAGAGACACTGAGCACTTGTACTGTACTGTGCGTACGTACATTTTTTCACAAATCTGTTGACGTCTCTCCTGAAGTCTTTGTCTCGGTTGAAAGAACACAGCCAGCAATGTCATTTCATGTGACGGTACACTGAAAGTAACACACTCCCACGCGCACACTTGTCAAATATATCCCCTCACGGCCCATGAAAAAGCCTTTAGAAGTGCCAAATTACTCTGGCACTCAAACTAAAATAGAAGACTACAGCCACCTACATTAGCCATCTCAGAAGCTTCACATACAATGGATCTGTTTGTTTATTTGCTTTTTATCACTTGTATGGTTCCTGGTACATGTGTATTATTATACATTTACAGACAGTGGTTATTCCAAATTGACAAAAGCCACAATCACACAGGATTTGAGAATCCATCTCCTAACCTGAAAAGAACAAGTTAGCAATTTAATGAACTCCAGTTACAACCATTTTACACTTGGGTCTGAAATGCTAATCAAGCCTTAATTGCGTACTCTCCTAATACTGGAAAATGCAAAGCTTTGCAAATGGCAGGTGCTTGATCCTGATCAATAGAAGGCATGCTACTATCAATTACAAAATCAATACTGTTTTATTTGCTCTTGCAATCTTCTGTCTTGTTGCAAATAAGTGTGTTGGTCTGGATGAAAAGCTTGACCATCTCTGCCTGGGTGTTCACTCAGTGAGGTCGATCTGCATGCACTCCTGTGATGTGCACACACACACACACACACACACTCACTTATACCCAGATTTAGAAAGGACATGCCATGCAACCCTAGGTATCTGTCTTCAGTCCCTTTGACGTATTTGTAGTGTTATCTTAAACAAAATAACACCAGTCCATTTCAAACATTTGAAATTTTATTTGAAATTGTATTGTTTGTTTGGAGGATAACCCCTTGAGATGCAGCATCTCGTTTTCGACATAAAACATAAAAGGGATGTTAAAGTGAGGGGTTAGATTCATGTCATAAATGACTATTTTAAAGTCCTGCGTGTCTTTGGAGGCCCAACTCAAGTAATTAGTAAAGTAATTAATGATGTACACCTGGGCAGCTTGCTTCTAGCAATCCATCATAACATGTCCGGTGTGTGAGCCGCCCGCCCGCGCGGACTGCCTACTGTTAGGGGGTTGTCAACAGCACTGATTGGATATGCTGACTCATTTGAAACCCTTTGAGCGATTTCACACTTTATGTAGCTTGTCCGGTTTTGTATATCAGAGTGCTGCTTTCTAAGGAAAATAGGCTAATAACTGCCTTTATGACACGGTAGATGATTATTCAGATTCCAGGGTGCTCCTATTAAAAGACAGAGCCACTTCCATGACAGGCCTGCATAACATGAAAACATGTTTTATTCATTATGTGTTTTTTCAAGCAGAATACCTGACATTTTATGGATTAATGTGCCATTAACCTCATCATGTTAGGACAAAATCTACAGAGTTCTTCTCCAGACGAAGAGATTATGCTGAACAGACAGACTGTTTTATGGTATCTCCCCATGACAAAGCCACCGCAGTTTCATGTAAATGTCATCAGTGATTTAAGAATCTTCAGTGACATTTTCATAAAAGGGTAAGCACACAAAAGCTAACAACACAATCATGGGCCTGCACAAGAGTAAGATGCAGTAAAGATCCTTTTCATGAACTGCTGACGACTCCTGACATGAGCAGAATGAATGTTTATATAGTGAGGGCTTCTTCTGATGTTAAACAGAACTATATATACCTATAGTAGATCACCTGAATACGTTCAGCCTTTAGCAAAAGGGTTGTCACTCAGAGCTTGCTGTTTCTTTGAACATGTGTAAGAGCAGTTGTGTGGTGCTCTGGTGAGGTGATTAAATGGGAGGTCTCTCACAGCGAGGTATTAAATGTTGCCTATCATGCTCTTATCAGCGGCAGCCCTTTGCAATAATCTGATCAACATGAAGCCACCTCTGTCTGTCTCTCTCTCTCTCTCTTTCTCTTTCTCTCTCTCTCTCTCTCTCTCTCTCTCTCTCTCTCATTCTAATTATAACAACATTAGAGGGATTCGAAACCCCAGGCCTACTGCATTTACCAGCCTCCACATTCACATTTTGCAAATCTTGATTTGGTTGTCAAGATTATTGAAGGAGTGCTGGAGCACAAAATGTTGAATTAATGTTCAGTGTTCCAGTATTCCAGAGTCAGAACATTGAACTATGATATATACTGTGTATATATATATATATATATATATATATATAACACTGCAATCACCTGCTCTATAGTCATTATTCTCCTGCTTGGCATTAGCCGCTGGCCCTACCACTACATAGGCCAGAGCATTCCCTTCATATATTAGAGCTATCAGGATGGATTGGTGGATGTAGTGAGAGGAATAGATAGAATGAACAAGACATAGATAGCAAGATGCGTCATTGGCCAATCAGGCTCCAATGGCATGGGCTGTGTTACACGTAACTGAAGGGAAGTTGAGGGTGGGTGTGGCCTCTTTGAGGAACTGGTCTGCTTGGCTGGTAAAAGGTTTTAAACAACATTTCAGATACGTATCTAGTCATGGCATTTGATCAGTAGTCAAAAAAAATATTCACACCAATTATTGGCACATTGCAGTAAGATGATACTGAATGCTGTAAAGTTAAAGGAACAACTGTTCCCCCCATGGCTATCTATAGTAGTAACCTCAGACTGAAGTAATAAAGGAACCACGCATGCTGCAATCTGACAAGTGCCCTACTGGTGACACATTGTGACACTGGTTTTCAATGTATTTCCACTCACTATCCTAGAACTTGATCAGGTATTGTACAATATCATTTTTTCCTGTTCTTGGATGTAACAAGGTTATGTCGACTTTGAGGAAAAAAATACTGGATATATGAGATTTCAGAAGAGCACTGATGGAGAGCCATAAAAATGACTAAATCAGGTAAATTAATGCAGGGGGAAATCTGGATTGCAGGACAAAGGAAAATAAGTTATTTTCAGAATTGCCTTCAGTTCCTTTCTGATTACTCTCTGAGTAACACACATACAAGCTGATGATTCTGTCACGTCTAATAAAAAAGGTGTGTGTGTAAGTGTGTGTGTGTGTGTGTATATCTACGTGCTTGCATGTCTATGTGTGTAAATGTGACTCGTTTAAAACACCACTCGAACCATTCACTTGGAAGCCTTAACTGTTTCCCGGCACCCAGCACCCGGCACACATAGACCACATAAAGCCATAAAAGCCTGGCATTCTCCTCACTAACATTCATTAACATTCACACCCTGCTCCTGCTCCTGCTCCTGCCTCCTCCTCCTGCTCCTGCTCCTGCTCCTGCTCCTGCTCCTGCTCCTGCTCCTGCTCCTGCTCTTGCTCCTGCTCCTGCTCCTGCTCCTGCTCCTCCTCCTCCTCTCTCCTGCTCCTGCTCCTCCTCCTGTCTCCTGCTCCTGCTCCTGCTCCTGCTCCTGCTCCTGCTCCTGCTCCTCCCTCCTCCTCCTCCTCTCTCTCCTGCTCCTCCTCCTCCTCCTGCTCCTGCTCCTCCTCCTGCTCCTGCTCCTGCTCCTCCTCTCGCCTCAGACCCAGGCCTTCAGGTGACCGCCATGACATTGATGTTACATTGAAGGCATATAAATTGATGACTATAAGGAAAAAGCAGAGTCCTTAGGCAGACATAAATTTGTAAGGATGGTCAAAGACAAACAGACATAAACGGGCCCCCAGGGGCCTGCAGGCAGAGGCGGTGGGGAGAAGGGAAAGACATGAGAATGGCGAGAAGGAGAAGGCTGCTGACCTGCAGATCATTTTGAGGGTTGTATTACAGTGCCAGCACAAGGTCACCCTACTTAGTTTACCTCTGTGGTTTCATAATCTGTGTTTTATTTAGTATCACAAACGAATGGAGAGATATCCTTAAATAGACATTCAGCCCAAATGTCACTGTTTTTTTAGGTAGAAAGAGATTGGGAACATAGTAGTAGAAGGAAGTAGAAGCCAAAACAGCTATATTCAGAAAACAATAACCTACACATGTCTAATCATATAGGCTACATAAAGAAATCCAAGATTTGGATAAAAAGACGTTTTACCATTTTTCACTCTCAAGATTCAATTATCTGTTCTCTAGTCAGGCCAGTATTTTTAAATCTCTCGATGTTTATATTTTTTTAATGCACTTCAAATTCTGTCCTATTCATCAAAAAAGATTTCTATTTGTATCTTGTCCATTTCGGTCCAAGAAACAATCCAGTGTGAAAGCTATGAACCTTGGCCAGCTGTACGTTAGCTAATTCTTCTTTAATTTGAACCTATGGTGATTGCATGTATCCAATCACAAGTGGAATCCCACTGCCAGACAAATCTCCAATCTCATGTCTCAAATCTGCACATCCTCCCACTCTTTAAAACATCTGAAATTCATACGTGCTTTATAGCCTGCCTGTGCTAAGTGAAACAAACACTGCCATTGTTTTACTCCACATCTTTCACATTACAGCTTTTACGAGCTCTACACCTACAGGGTGGTGGCCCTGACCTTGCCCCTATGGACCGGGTACAGTGGGGGCATTGACCCCCTCGCCTCATCATTTACAAAGGGCAGAAGGAGGGCAGAAGGAGGGCAAGCCTTACAGCGGCAGCAGTGCAGTGTGGTGGGCGGATCCCCAAAGCTTTTGGATTTCCCCCGTGTCTGGGCTAGATGCCCCAGACAGCTCCCTGCTGCTCGTGTAATGAGTAATCAGGGGAACAGTATGTCAATAGCACCATCTGAACTGAGGTAACCCCCAACACACTTTACATCACCCTTGTTTTAGTGTCCTACCCCCACCCCCACCCCAGCTCTGGGCTTGTCAGCCTGGGGAGACTATAAGCGGCTTGACCTCCCCACCACTCCACCCTCCACCCCCCATCCCCCATCCCCCCAACAAGGACCTCTGCGGCGTCCTCTGGCTGGCTCTGGTGCTCACCTGAGCGGGGGTTATTCCACTCTCCTCTCCTGGCGTCTGAGTCAGAGGGAGAGTCTGAGCTCCTGTGCCTCTGCTGGTGTGTCCCCAGCTCAGCCCTAGGTGATAACAGTGTGGAAGGTCAGGAGTGTGGCTGCAGAGGTCCGCAGACAGGGTGAAGGTCAGGAGTGTGGCCGCAGAGGCCCGCAGACAGGGCGGCCAATAGAACATGGCTGAATGAGCAGGAAATAGCATGGTGACATTTATGAAGCGCAACAATGTGGCCTTCTTTATTCGTCTCTCAGTTTTTGCACATCCACCTTTTTGGATGTTTTGGCTCACTGATAAAGAAAATGGTGTACATCTTGAAGAGCACGTCAGGCGACGTTGGGTAATTATTCTCTTTGCCCTAATTAAACATCATCTCTGTAATTATACCAGTGGCTTGGGAGAGGGAAGGGCCAGAATGAAATCCAATTTATTAACTAGGGACTCAGCAATCTGAGAAAGATCATAAAAAACTGAGCAAGGAAATATTAAATACAATTAAAATTTCATTTTATTAATGCCTTTGGCTCCATTGCTTTTTATTACAGGCTGAAGGGGGGTATTATGCTTTGGCATATTGGAAATAGATACAATTTTACATTGTTTAAAGATGCTGTAAGTAATGTTAGGATTTCATGTTAATTTACAGACATTATAGTCCAAAGCTCTTTTAAAGGTGTGGTCCACACGCAGAACAAATGGAAAGCAGGTGTGCCAGTATCTTTCGACGCTTCCTGATGAATTAGAAAGAACATATTGGCCGTTCAGGTGCTGTTATGGAGCCAAGGAGAGCCAAGAGACTTTTTCAGGTATGGTATGGCTTTCTGTGGTGGGCATGGTAATCTATGATACCAAAAGGTTTTCCAGTAATTATTACATTGGGCAAGATAACTGCACAGAAACACAGGGCACTTGAGAGAGACTCATGCTGCTAGACATTGGGAAGCAAGACATACCTATGAGTTTGACAGGAGGCCAACGGGTGGAAATGCATTTAGTCAAGGCTGGGTTTCTCACACAATGCATCTATGAAACACACCTGCACATACACGCACACACACACACACACACACACACACACACACACACACACACACACACACACACACACACACACACACACACACACACACACACACACACACATAAAAACCACAATGCAAAAAGTTAGATATTGAGATTTACAGGCCAGGGCCCTTGTAAATGAGATCAAGCCAGGCCCATGAGACGATACACGCCAAGGCCTGTGCTCCACTTCCAAATCCCTTGACAGTTTTTTTTTTTTTTTTTTTTTTTTGTAGTCTTCTTTTTCCCCTCTTTTTCTTGCTATCTGATATTGTAATGAAGGGGAGCCAGAAGAGTGCTCCACCCAGACCACCCGTGAAACGACCAGGGGATTAGTCAAAGAGCACAAAATAGGTCAACAAGATGCAGAAACAAAGCACGCGAGAATAATGAGTGGCACGGCACAATGCGAAACAGGTCTGACACATCGCATCTCATTTTTTGGTGCAAGGCTTACCTCCCCGTGGCACACATCAATGCAGATGTGTATGAGGCGTGACCTGCTTCTCAGAGGGAGAGACACGTGACAGACAAGACAGTCCTAGTGTTTTTCAAAGGAATATAGGCCACCGAGGAACAACAGAAACAACCCTGGAAGAACATGCTTACTGCGGGGCTGCTCGGGAAACATGGAGCCAAGATTGGATCCCATTTTGATTCCGAGGTCGAGCTAAAACAAAAAAAACTGTTTCTATGTATATTTGATCTATGAAAGGGGAGCCAAAAAATCGCAGGCTTTCAAATCCTTCTTATGCCAGGAAAAATGTGTCAGGAACGATACTGAAACTCTATCCAACTAATGTTTGTGAGAGCAGTTTGATGGCTGACAGCTATCTCCATGTCGCTGTGCCATACCCAACTCAGTTACGGATCTCTGTCTGCGTATCTGTCTGTCTCCCTGTCTCTCTCTGTGTGGGTATCTGTCTCTCTCTCTCTGTCTGGGTATCTGTCTGTCTCACTGTCTGTTTCTCTCTATCTGGGTATCTGTCTGTCTCTCTGTCACACTGAGAATCCGGAGAGTGTTTGAGCTCCAAGCCACACAAGCATGAAGTCGCCCACTGAAAGATCCCCTCAGTTGGCTCTTTAAAGGGATAGCAAGGCTGTATAGCAGGGCATGAGATACAAGCTTCATTGTGTGTGATCAGAGGATTAGAACAGAAGATCCCTTACATGGGGGAGACACAGCCCTGGGCACAGAATATGTCTTAGCTCATTGATAAGAGGTGTGCACACATAGAGATTAGCCGGAGCCATGTTTCATGGCGAGCGCATGGTTTGATGGGGTTACCCCACTCACATATAGTGCAGCTTGCTGGATTAGCACAATTCAGTCAGAGAAATTAGAGACAAATTTGCATTTTAAAAAATGCCATGGAAAGTGGGTGCTGTGTTGAGATTCAGATTTTGTGTATCTAATCACTCGTATATGGCAGGTCAATGAGATTTGAAAAAAAAAGAGTTGTTTTTAATCAGCTTGTGCAGTCATACATCATAGGCAGGTGCAATTCATACCTCCTTCCTGAGGATATAAAGTACTCAAAGCTGGGTCAGTTATATTTTATGCCTAAGTGGCCCAAGAAAGATACAAAAACAAAATGGGAGCAATGCCCCTGAGACTGGGCGATACCTATGGGAGAAGTGGAGGAAATGTACATGGGTAAAAATATACCATTCAAAGCCACACATGGCTGCACAATGTGCAAACAGTGAGTGCCTGTCCTGCCGACATCGCCAAGCCTTCCACCCCCAACGCCTACAAAAACATGTCACAGAGAGACACTGTCAGAGCCGAGCACATTTTAATACACTTATAGTGCATGCTCCATCTTTCTGTCTCGCTCTCCTTTTCCTTCCTTCCTTCCTCAATATCTTGACATTTTCACTGTCCATTCTGAGATTCTGTGTACAGCAGCATCTCCATTGAGGTGGTTCATATGACACTACATCACAAATAGAGTTTGTGCTGTCTTCTGATTACCTTGGTACAGTGTGTGTTCATCTTTGGGATATTTGGTCCTAAGGATTTTTGTCCCCACTCAGAAACATGGTGTTGAATGGTAGTTTGGGGAACAATCATGGTTTCAAAACCATCAACATTTTGTAAAGGAAGCCAAAGCTAATTTAGTATATTGAATAAGAAAGCTCATTTTCCCTGATGCCATGTTGGTATCTGTGATCATGATCACATATTTAGACATTTCATACCAATTTTTTTTTATGTATATATATTTTTTGCTTGAAGTTACTTATACATTTTGTAAGTATTTGTAAGAATATTTCATATTCATAGCTCTCAACACTTTCTGCTTTGAAAGTCTCCATTCAGTCAGTTTAGCAGAAGATCCCCAGGCCAGCGGACTCATCTCTGGGCACTGTTCATCTCTGAGTCCCTGCCAGGTCTTAAGAGGCCATTATGGCAACCGTTCATTCAATGAGATGTTGTGCACTATACATGCGCTGCATGCATAAACAGTCTGTATTGATCCAGCACGCTCTGGGAAATAACGAGGGTTACATTATGGCACAACGGCTTTAATCCAGAGAGAGTGTCTGGTCAGGAGGGAGTCTAGTTGAAAGACTCATTTCAGTGACCAAACCCTTTCGGGCCAAGTGGCGTGATCAGCAGTGGATTTCAGCAAAACCAGTAAGGATAGATAGTAAGAGGAGTTTGTCAATTTGTGCTTCTAGCTATGGGACAAATGCCAAGGAAGCTCATGTTTGGTATATCCTGTTATACCTTTGAAAGTGTCCCATTCCATGCTCTTGCTAACCAGTGTAGCATCAGTCCAATGACATTGGATCAGGGCGGCGCCAGGGGGGAGCTAGGTGGTGCTCTAGCTCCCCCTGGATTAGCCATAGCACCCCCATGAAAATAATGCTTTATTAGGATTCCTCCGTCAGGAGGAACCCTATTGTTATTGTAAGTATTATTATTATTATTCTCCTGCAATGGGAAGTCAATGGCAGCCCCTAGAACCGTATGGTAACTTTTTCTGAAATTTGGCACACTCATTAAGGACAGTCCCTTCTTTACTCACAACAAGTTTCATGTCTCCCACTAGACCACACTAGCGCCACCAACGGGTCAAAGTTGGACTTTTGTTAACACTGTAACTTTTGAACCGTTTGACCGATTTTCAAAAATGAGGTACCATTGGATTCCTTGGATCAAGACGAATTCAATGGCGCCAATTTTCGGTTGTATAGATTTTCTGTTATTCCCGGTTTTATCAAAAAAACTTTAAAAGCGTACTCCTCCTACAATTTTGGTCAAATCTTCTTCAAAATCACCAGAGATGATCTTCAGACCAAGCCTCACAAAACTTATTCATATTCATTTTGATCCTCACAACCGTTTGTCCGGTACAGCCACTCAAATTCAGCAGAAAAGCCGCCAAAGAGGAAGTGTAGTAATATCTAAGCAAATCTTTGAGATATTAACCTGGGCGTCAGTAGTACAGGGGTAGAGAAGTCGTTAAGCAATCAGAAGGTTGTAAGTTCAATTCCCTGTCAAAGTGTTTTTTAGCAAGACACTTCTTTCCCTTCTTCACTCTTCTTTCCTTCTTTTACTCTTCTTTCCAAAATTGTGAAGAATATACATTTTCCCCTGGTTTCGCAATCTTTGGAGGAATCCGCATCGCTGCTTGCAGCTATATTTTATTATTGTTATTTAATTTCATTCTGCGTTATTTATTGGGTGATAATAATATTTTACTCACAAAAAGAAAATAAGAACAGATTGAAAGAACAGAACTGCATTGCACAGAACTGCATTGGATACATTGGGTTAGCTTTTGCTAAGTGAATCAGTATTGATTGTGTTGGTCTGAGTTTTGTTGAAGTGGAAAGTAAATGAGCATGAGTCTAAATGATTGAGATTATTCTTAAGAATGACCAAGTAAGGATGGTACCCAGTGCAGAATGAGCATGCGTCTACATTATTGAGATTATTCTTAAAAACGTGAAGGGAGATGGTACCCAGTATGAAACGTGAAGGTAGATGGTACCCAGTGTGAAATGTGAAGGTGCGGGAGATGGGGAGACGTTGACTTTTGGCTCATATGTAATTGGAGTCACAAGATGTTTATTACAAAGCAGGCTGAACTGTCACAAGACTACAGAAAGGTTACCTCTTGACATGATCCGATCATATGGTTTTACGATGGAGATAAGACATTGTATTGAAACTGAGATCGGGTTTTTGGACACATCATTTACAAATAATTGTTTCAATACCTTTGTACGCTTTTTTTTTTTCAGGTACAAGTGAGACAGAAATAAACAACACACTCGGTTCTTTCCCACCAACAGGACCCTATTTTTAGCGTTTTGCAAAATCCTTTATTGAGTGTGTTGTTAATGAGTAATTGTCTGTTTTCATGTTCCACCTGTCTGTTGGTCCAAAGCAGCTCTGTACCTTTGAGTTAAAGTCCAAAGGTGACAGCGTAATACGTGTGCTTCCGCTGCATATCCTTGTTTGCACTCTTGTTCTTTGCTCTTCCTGTTCAGAGTCACTTCGAGTGAAACCAGGTGGGTTCAAAGTGCACAGGCTGGTGGCATTGTCATTGTGTTGTCCTGTGTGACTATCAAGTGCTCACAGGCTAAAGTCTTAGGCTGCCCTGGCCAGAGGCATCACCACCTTTGAACCCCAAACCTTAAGTGTATTTTGGTTTTCACCTAAAATAATATCAACTATTTAACTTACATCATGTGTATGTGGTCTAATCAACACACATCAGGTTCCAGTGACCATAGATTCAACTTGAAATGAAAGCAATAGTCAAACCAATGTCCCTGTTGTTTATTCCAACCATTTGATGTGTTCTCAGGTGTGTCTATGAATAATCAATAAAAGGTAAACAACAACAAAACCCAACAACATTTGGATCCACTGGTGTGACATGCCATAAAGAGAGAGAGAGAGGGAAAGAGAGAGAGAGAGATGTTTCCTGATGAATTGTCCTACCTGTTATAAATGATATGCCAAAGGTTTAGGGGCTTGTTGACTGTATTCCAAAATATGTGTCACTGTCAATGTCACTGTCCTTGCATCTGGTCAATGATTACAGTCAGTTAAGTAGTTCTGGCTTTTTGTGTCTTTTGCTTTGCATTGCCTGCAATATACTTACAGTACATGTTGTGTTTCTGCACACTTGATACCACCAAGAATGACGTTCTTTTAAGCATTCAACCCAGTGAGGTGTGAACATCTTGAGACAGTACTTAATTATCAAAATGATGGACGTGTGCAGTTCTTTCCTTGAACTATGCTATCTGTTGCTGGTAGCCATGGTTATACGACCCTTGGGTTTGGGCCATTTTGTGGCCACTGATCTGGTTGGAAGAAGGCAGCTGCAGAGGTGGAAGAGAACACAGCAAAAGGCTATGGCAGACCCCCACACAAAATGGCCCAGCAGGGAACAAGAGGTGCGAGATAACCATACGGGAAAGAGGAAGAAGGAAAGAGATAGAGAGGGCAGAAGGTGTAAATATACCACCCCCACCCCATCAATAATAGTGATTATTGAAGGCATCTTCTATACCACATCTATATCACTTGTGCCAAGTCTAATTATTATATCTGAATAATACAATATAACAAAATCACAGCATGTGACAAAATGATAATGTGCCGTTCACAAAGTCTCAAGCTTCAAAGAAAAAATTAAGAATAATGGTGTTCCTGCCAATATTACATGCTTGTAATAAAACTTTTGCAAAAAGACGACGCCAAATGCACGCATGGGTCTGGGCACCGAGTCAGCTGTGTCCCTGTGCCTTTAAGGGTGTTGTTCATGCAAGGGAGAGGAGGAGTGTGTATGGCATTGCAGAGTGCCGGGGATACCTTGAACAAACAATTCACCCGGAGTCGACTGCAGGACCTGGTGTTGAACTGCTATCAGTGGCAGAAAGACCTTTCCGTGTGTACAACATGTTATGAAGGAAACGCACGAAGATTCGTCAGATGTACAGACCCACGTAGGCCTATTTGGCGAAACTGACATAATTTGAAAAGATCGCCTTTTGAAGACACATCACAGAAATCCTGCGCGTTTCTAAAAATGCAGTACAATTTCCCAAAGACTCCTATCGGTCTCCATCTAAACAGGTACGTGACCAACTGGATGTAGCCTACTCCACCGCCAGCCGTCGCATGACATGACGAGAACAGGGCAGTAGTATTGTTCGCGTGAACTAGCATGTAACATCAGTGTGCTTCAAATAGCCTACATTTTCAGTTTATCGAATGGAAGAGCAGAATATGGTGCGATACAGTGAAACGTCTGCTTATGGAGCGAGACTGGGATTGTGTCACCGATTGATGTGTCGGTAACGTAGCATTAGTTTCCATTTTGTTTCATTTGCGAACGATGTAGCCAGCATCATTAAGGGTTACGTTATGTCTACTGTGGATGCAGTCTGGGTAATGGATAGAGTTTCTTTCACTTGCCACATTCGGTTAATTAAACACGGGTGGAATTTATTTGTTGGACGCGATGTCAGATGGCCGTCACCCTCTATTCGTGATTTTCTTTTTTTTTCCTTCCCCCCCCCCAGAAAGTGTTTTGATGTTGTGAACGAGTGAGACAGAATTGTATCTAATTATGACATTTGATAAAACAAACAGTGGCTTATTGTTATGATGATGATTATTATTATTATATTATTATTATTGCGATTATTATTAATATTATTGTAGTTATTGTGGTGTTGTATTTGTTACCGTCTAATACCAATTTAACTTTTTCTTGCTTGAGAAGTTTGAGTTCCATATACTAAACATGAAGTCTGTTAACTGTTGAATATGGCCTAGAATTGGATCTGTTGTTTAGATGAAGTAGTTTCTTTTAAGCCCAAAATGCTGATGAAGAGTAGTTTGTGATTTCCCTCTGCTGCCCATTCATCTGACATGGTTCAGGCATGAGGCTAGCGGCCCCGGTGGTCATTTACCGGTGCCTTTTTCATGTGGTCACACATCAAAGAGTAATAAAGATATCTATGGTATTAGTGGCAAAGGTTAGTGGGTAGAAAAGGGTCAAAGCCACACTGCCCCAGTCTTCCTCGGCTCAAGTGTTCTTCGGTATTCCTCAGCTTCACCATTTTTTTGGAAGGAGGCTTCTGTGTGATCTGGCAGGCAGGTGGTTGATGCTTGTTTGCTTTTGATTGTCTTTTCTACTTGATACCCTTCTTTAGGTTCTTGAACTCTACATCTGTATGTGTAAAGGGCTATCTGACATTTCCATAGTGTTAGCTTATCTGCTTGTTTTAACATGAAGGCTCGATCCTTTGTAGAGCCATTGTAGAGCTGGCTTCTGTTGTGCCGGCCCGTTCTTCCTGTCAGCTGAGGAACAACATGGCACTGAAAGTGCTTGAGTGGTTGTGGATAGAAACCTTTTTGGATCCATTCTGAGTGTGTCCTACTCCTGAGAGTTTACTGAATACTTCTATAATCTGCAACTAGGTTGTGAGTAACCTGTCAACAGTAGGTTGTGCTGAATCTGGGGGGTATTTCAAGTACGTGGTTTAGTCTTAAACCTGGGTAAGTTAAACCTCCTAAAAGAGGAACCCTATGGCTTCCTTCTCCTAGCAAGACAAAGCCATAGAGCTCTTCTTTTAGGAGGTTTACCACTTCCTCTGAGTGAACTTAACCAGGTTTGTCACTAAACTGCGTACTTGCAATACCCCACTGGTCAACGCTAGGCTGTGAGTAACCTTAGGTCAGTTCGACTTCAACAGCTCTGTGGCCTCTTTCTCCAAGGACTCCTGTTTATCTCCAGTCTACTGTTTGAGTCAGACAAGGGCAGATACTAAACAACAGGCCTTGGTTCTCTGTCATTACAGCAATAGGTATGTTAAAGCTTTGCTGTGAATGTTGTTGTTGCTTGGTGTTTATCTAAGAGACAGCCTTGTAGACGTACTAGAAAATGTCAACAGGGAACAATACCCTAGATGGAGTTTGTTCTGGAAAGGGCAACAGTAGCTATAAGGTCACATTGTTCCCAAAGCACCTACCACAAGGCTAATGCCCAAGTGTATGACAACTGCAGGAGACATTTATTAAGCTGTGTTCGTGATCCAAAACACCTAATACTGCATGCCACTAATAAGCTCTGGTGACTCATTCAGTACTGAGAGACAACAGGCAGACGTAAGCTTTGGCACAGAGGGCAGGGCTGGTTGCTCTTTGTGTTGGCCACTGCTTGGGCGGCTAAAGCCCTAGATACAGTCTTTTGTTTGTTCAATGAAAGTGTCTGTCCAGTTTATCACAAGTGGCAAGCCCCAGGCAGTAGACTTTAACCCCAGTACCAACTTCCATCATGGACAGGGGTAAAATGGCAGCGAGCGAGTGGAACTGTCAGACTCCGGGCAGGGCAAACATGACATGCTGGTGTGGTAAAGGATGACAGATGAAAAGATTGGAAGTGGAGGATGGGAGTTTTAGGGGGAAAGGGTGGTGTGGGCGGGGAGTGTCTGTTCACAAGATAATTATAGGCTCATTTAACGTACAGCGGGTCACCAAACCTCCCAGCGTCCCTGGTTTAATCACTCGTGATTGAGTTTTAACTACATTATTCATACTTTGCTGAAAGACAGAAAGAAAAGATAGCAGAAATCTAGAGCGAAAGAAAGAAAGAAAGAGGGAAAAGGGAGGAAGAAAGAGTAGCGTCACAAGCCCACACACTGAGATGGAGGTCAGATAACTCAAGCGGAGGGCCCACGCCAACAGCCGTCTTGTTGAAAAGACAACTGGCTAGATGAAATCTTGTAAACACCACCAGATCAATGAGCACACGCCAACAGGAAAACTTAGCACTGCACCAGCTTGTGTGAGCGGGAGAGAGAGAGAGAGAGAGAGAGAGAGAGAGAGAGAGAGAGACACGTTTACTCTACTGCTTGTGTGAGCGGGTGAGAGAGAGAAAATGAGAGAGGGAAGGAGAGAGACATTTACTTTGCTGCTTAAATTGGCTTGGTTTTTGGTTTGTGAACACAAAGAAGAAAGGAAGAAGGAAAAAAGAGGAATGTAAGCAAAGGATCCGGTATTAAACTAATGGCGAAGGCAAAAGTGGAGGGCGACGGGGAAAAGAGCATCTTAAATCATGCCTTTCTGTGCCAGCTCCTCTATCAGCAGAGCAGCGCAGCGCAGAAATGATTTTTCCATCTGTAGAATAGAAATGTCACCCCGAGGCAGCTGAGGTGTATCAGTGACATTTTTATAGAGTGGGCCTATATTACGCCTGCGGATTTATGATGCGCATGCTCCTAACGTAACGCGCATGAATAAATATATGCATTGAATTTGAAAGGTAAAGACAGACCCCCCCCCCCCCCCCCCCCCAAAAAAAAATATCAATACTCTCAAGCAGTCTGTGCTGTGTATGAATATATATACATAGGCCTTTAAAAATAAATGGAATATCTAAATAATTGCACTTCACACATGGGTTGGTTTTATTTGCAGGGTTATGGAGGTGCGGTTCAGAAATGCCAGTTCATAGATGGCAGATGTTGGCTGGCACATGCCATGTATCCCTTTCTGGAAGGGTCCTTGGCATCAGATCACCCCTTACCCCCACTTGTTCTCTGAGAGTGTCTGGCATTAGTCACCTTAACCATTTCTACTTAAGAGACAGGCAGAAGACACAAAAGACACTCTCCATCTTGTGTATGTGGTATTGGAGGATTGAGGATGTAATTGCCCCCTCTGTAATGGCTAAAAAGGTAACGGAAGCAAAGGTATTTCAAAATGAACGAGCTGTCATTTGTCATTTGTTAGTTGTGTCCAGTGAGCAAGACGTCCACAAACACATATGTGGTTACGTGTGTGTATACATGTATATGTTCATCCAGTATTGCCTAATATGGATGTTTTCACATAGAGTAACACATGTTGTGAAGCACATACCCTCACATCATTGCCAACACCCTCCCGGCCTGTCTTTATTCTCAGGTGTGTTTGCATGCCAGTGAGGAATGGGGTTCCCCACATGATTCTTTGGAGGTGGCCTTGTGTTGTGGAGCTGAAACAGTAAAGTTCGGTTCTTTTGAATGCTCCTGATTAGCCTTGGCTGAGCCTTTGTTTGTGCAGTCCCCATGGATGTTTTTAGGCCATGCTAATGCAGGATAGGGAGAGGTTTGAGAGGCTCAAGATGAAACAAAGCTCTGGAAGAGCTCAGCATAATTGAAGGCATAAGAGGACGTGGCATGTAATGGTTAAATTGGACTTAGCAGTGTTATTCAACTGTGTCTTAATTTAACAGCCAGGGGCGCAAAGCCCCAGCCACGAGGGCGGAGAAAAGAGCCCAGTGTCAGTCATTCTCAGTCAGTCGTAAGACCTGTGTATTTTTTCACCTCTGAAGGTTACGAGACCTTGTCTCTGGCTCGCTGACGGATTGATGCATGTTCCTGTCGAGAGAGGGAGAGGGGAAAAAAGGATTCCAAGTCCAAGGCCGCAGCAGAGCCGCTGTCCTATTAGTGGAGGGGGATTGTCCTTCACAACTTCTTAGCCGGCTGCCCTTTCTAGAGTCTTCCGAGCTCAGCCAAGGGCATTGTGTCTCAGTCCGTATCGGGGAGCTGAGGAGCCTCATGCTTACATAATCAACTGATTCTAATGCAAGCATCTGACACTGCACACGTGCACCCTCGTTGGCTTTAGCAGGTATAGAAAAAGAATGAGAGAGAAAGGAGGGAAAGGATAAAAGGACGAGCGTATTGTGTTGGAGGAGAGATAGGCCTGAACTTGATTATGTCTTTTGCTTTTGAAAGCTTTTCTGAGAAATTAAATTTGACCAGCAATTAACTAAAAGGGGATTTTGAGAATTTATGAATGACAGGTGAAGATTGATATATAGTTCAAGGGGACATGTGTGCTATGGACGTGAAGGGAGGGGTGACAGAGTGGGTCTGGGGATTTACTGCGGAGTCGTTCTTTTCATCCAACATGCAGGAAGGTACAGGCTAGCCAGTTCCAGAAGTCAGGTCCTGCTGGATCCCGCTGGTCTCCTTTTGATCAACTGCAGGTGCTGACACCGTCCATGTGGCATCTAGTATGAGATTGGTGCCATTCCTCATGGTCCAAAAGCTGCCTGGAGGACAGGAGCCATTTCATCCTTTGGTGGCTGTTTTTTACTGTCGATAGTGTTAGTTCTACAAGAACAAGAAGAAGAAGAAGAAGAAGAAGAAGAAGGACTACAAGAAGCCAAACTAAACATGTCTTAAAGAATCCTTTGAGATACTCTCCATGTATGCCTAAGCCTAAAAATGAAGCTATATATTTAAGCTACTCTACATTTATGCCTAAGCCTAATAATGAAGCTGTATATTTCACTTCTGGGTCTCCGATATGTGCCGAGCCAATGGCATCTCCTTACCACACTTAGTTAGTGTTGGTAATGGGAGCCTGCATGCCGAGCCAGTTTGTTTATATTTATGCTTCCCAGGTAGCGAGCGAGGAGCTCCAGCCCAGACTAGCTAAGGGGAAACCCAACACTTGACAGTATGCACCTCTAATTAGGCCAGAGCTCAGCCAAAGCCTGCTGGCCTCAGGGCAAATCCATTGCTATGCCTGGAGAGCTGAAGGAGGCTGCTGGGCTGCATCTCACACACACTGTATCTCACACACACTGCATCTCACACACACACACACACACTGCATCACACACACACACACACACACACACTGCATCTCTCACACACACACACACACACACACACTGCATCTCACACACACACACACACACTGCATCTCTCACACACCCACACACACACACACACACATCTCTCTGAACGAACACACACGCACGCACACACACACACACACACACTGCATCTCACACACACACACACACACACACACACACTGCATCTCACACACACTGCCTGATTTCTCCACATGCTTCAGCCCTGCGCCTGTGGAAGGGCAGACGGCTCATGGCTGTGGCATCTGTCATGTCTGATGGGCGACTCCCTAGCCAAGGACTGAGCTAGGACCCAGTGTGATCTCTCTTGGAGGTCGGAGCAGTAAGGTGAAAGGGCTTTCAGTTGGGAACACCAATAAGCGCGTCTGCTTTTCAGGAGAGCTCATGGCGGGTTTGTGTGAAAGGGGATTCATCACATCTGAATCAGTAGTACGTATGCACATAGTGGAACCAGTGTGTGTGTGTGTGTGTGTGTGTGTGGTGTGTGTGGTGTGTGTGTGTGTGTGTGTGTGTGTGTGTGTGTGTGTGTGTGTGTGTGTGTGTGTGTGTGTGTGTGTGTGTGTGTGTGTTCGTTCAGAGAGATGAGCGGGGGTGAGTCACATTTCGAGTGCCTAACAGCCAGTCATCCAAAGTTCAGAGATGGGAAGTGAAGACACAAACAAACAAACACGCACAAACACACGCACACACGCACGCACACACACACGCACACACACACGCACACACACAAACACACATCCAAGCACACGCACACTCACTCACTCACTCACGCGCACACGCACACGCACACACACTCACACACTCACAGAGAGAGATTGAGTATGTTTTGTCTTGCTGAATCACTGAACTCAAAAGGTGGTGGTGATCTGTTGCTGGGCAACAGAGGACAACCCCCATCCCCCACACCAGCATAGATGGATATGCAGTTTAGTCTTTCTGCCCAGGGGGGTTTAGTGTTTTTAAGTTCAGGTCACGGCACTCTATGTCCGTGGATTCTTTGTTTGTCCTCCATGTTTGAATTGTTGAAGGAATTTGTCCCGGGCAGAGATGGGGTTCCTAGGGACAGCTGGATAAACATTACACTTCTGTGTGTTTCCCATGTCGACTCTCTTTGATATGCCAACACTTGCTGCTGAAGTGCTGCCCATTTCTCCTGCTCTTTGTTTTGATTCCTAATCTCAGCATCACCACTATGGCAATCACAGGATATTTCAATATTAAATAAATTGAGGAAAAGATTATTCATGTATATCTGTCTGTATGTCTGTATATCTGTTTGTCTGTCTGTTTGTCTGTATATCTGGATGTCTGTATGTGATCTGATGAATGTGTGATGAATTTGATGATAATTGAGAGAGAACAGTCAAACATAGTAGCAGCGCCGTTAGCGACGTTTGAGGTTTCCTTCGTTCAAAAAGGCTAAATGAAGAGTGAGAATGGGGCGTGTGGAGCGACTGCATGGTGGACGTGTTTGTGACGGAGTGGCCATGGCTCCTCTCGGTGGGTGTGCAGTGTGGCCGTAGCGCAGCAGGGCAGGCCATCTCCCCTTGGCTTCATCACATAATTACAGCTGATGGGCTCATCCACTCTGAAGCGGCTCTTGGCTGTTGTATTTTTAGTGGGCAACTCCACTAATGGGTCCCTGAAACCTGATGCGACTCCCACTGCTGAGTGCAGAAAGGGTGTCTTTTTTTTACTGGGTGTCTCTCACAGTTCAAGGTTGTTATCCAATCTGAATGTCGTGCCAAGGTCAGGCAGGATTTGATAAGCTGTTGTCTGGTCTGAAGACCTTTTTGAAGGCCAGTCATCTGGGTTTGTGGTGAACAATGGCAGCAGTTGTTGCAGTAGCTAAATTTGCTCTGAATCATTCCGTAATGCAAACAAACTGAATTCTACAATGTCTGAAAAGAGCCTCATAGTGGTGCTCCTCATTGTAGTCTGCTTGCGTAACCTTTAGATGACGCTCAGGAAAGTGTGTAAAGTGTGAGCGTTGGTGGCGCTGTTTGCTAACAGGGTTTGTGCTATCGCTTTGCAGTGTCTTCTCCAGATTTCGCCACTCTTCTCTTACCAGTTCTGAGAAAAGAAAATGGAGAACTTGCAGGCAGAATAAAAATGTGGCTGTTGTGTTTTTGAAAAATGAGATGGAAATTGTGTGATTAGTACCACTGTATGAGCGACCTGCCAAAATGTCAACATCTAACTCACATGTCTTTTCTTAATTCTGTAATGGAGACTAGTCCGGCGTTTGCCAGCGGCTAAATGGATTTGGGTCTCGGTGCCGCTGGAGCTGAGTCACTTACTCTGACACAGAGGCAGACCTGGGCGGCCGCTCGGCCCCCTTCAGAGCTGAAACTGAGGCCCAGTGATCCGCACAACTCGACTGGAAAAAAGGGGAAATGCAGCTGCCCCTCCAACATGATATGGGCCAACCTGAAGCAAACACATGCCCTCTTGTTCAACTTGTATTCAATTCGCTGGCTTAACATGGAACCTGTGAGATTGGCTAGCAGTGAGTGCTACTGTTTCAGTGCCAGAAAGCTCCTCTACGAGGGGAGGGAGACTTCTGAAGCACTTTAGAGTACTCTTAAGAGGAAGGCATCCGCTTGAGTTTGGGAGCTGTTGTGAAGTGAAGAACACAAATGTAATGTTTTATCTGTCCTGTCCTGTCCATTTCTGTGCTTATTGTTGTCAGTCTCTTAAACAAGCTAGCGTTAGATGCTTATCCATCCAGTCTTCCTCTTCGTACAGTAAAAATAAAAATAAAAATCCCCTAATAGAACTACTGCCACCACTTCAGAGAACTTTCAGACACATCGCATACATGGATCAGTGTTCAGCCTCATGCTGATCAACTGAAAGCTTTTATGTGCCATAGCTCTGTTTATGTAACACGGTTCAGCAGTTTTAGGTTGACACAGAAGCCAGTCAGCTCTGATTTAGCGGGCCTTTTTTCCTTTCTAAGCTATCTGCATGCTCTTTTTTGTGGCTTGACCTTACTGACTAGGACAAGATTAGGGTTGACCTGAAAACATTTGAATGCTGTAAATAAGGGCAATGATCTAATTGGCCCGCCGTTGGTCTATTTGTGCTCTGCCGCTGTGCTGCTGGTTGTGTGGGAGAGGTAGCAGAAGCCAGAAGAGGAGGTGAAGGAGAGGAGAGGAGAAGGGGAGGAGAGGATAGGAGAGGATAGGAGAGGAGAGGAGAGGAGAGGGGGAGCAGAGGAGAGGAGAGGAGAGCCAGCCAGCCATCCTGCCCTATACGTGTGCTGAAGACACACGGCAGGACCAGGTTCAGCCATTAAAGATATTTTATGACGGCCATGATCAGTGTTGCCCTGGGGTGTAAACACACACAGATACCCGCACATGCAGACAGACACGCACGCACGCACGCACACACACCTATATCTGTCAAAGGGAATTGACCTGGCCATGAGTGATAAGTTCATGGAAAAAGCAGCTATTGTGCAACCGTCCATTGTTCTCTCCCTCCAATTATTCCAATCATTCTGAATGAAAGAGAAAACCAGCGTCTGTACAGTAACATTTGGACAGATAAGGGGATATTTCTGTTATCCACCCCCTCTACTTCTGTCTTCCCCCCCTACAGAATTCGGTCACAGTTCCTCCGTGACTCCGACACAGAGCAGGAAATAAAAGTTGCTGGCTCCTCTCTTGCTGCAGTGTGCGTGGCTTTTAAAATTCCCATCCACTTTCAGCTCTGTGCCTCGACTGCCCACCACCCCCCCTCCCCCTCTACCCCCAGTGACCTTCAGAGAGCACTGACTTCATCCTGGAACAATGTCAGATCCATGTAGATGAATATAATTAAACAAGTGCTTATCATCCAGTGGGGGGAAGTTTAGCGACAGGTCAACCTTGTTTGCCTCACCGCTGAAGGTCAACTAGAGGTCAGGGCCACAGCTAGCAGGCTAGGCAGTGTGCAGGGAGATGGAGAGAGGAGAGAGGAGAGAGGAGAGAAGAGCAGAGAGCAGAGTGTGGCTCGGAGCCCAAACGCAGGTGAGCATTTTTCCAGTTCACAAAAAGTGTGTTTTCACACAGAGGGGTTACAGCCATAAAGTTAGTGGGTCTGGCGATTCGTTTCACCCCCGCTGCCTCTTTGCAACCACCGCTTAAAGTATCCCTCTTCGTGATTAAGTGTGTGCCTGTCTGCTGTGTGCAATGCCTTTTTCCCCTCACACAAAATGAGAAAGATCCCAAGGCAGCCCAGCAGGGGAAGACAAGGGGAATGGATATTGGACTATTTATTTGTTTATAGCAGTACAAAACAAATCATCAGACGGGAGGAATTTGTATTAAGACAGTCGACAGCAGTAGCAGCAGCTGTTTACAGTTTGCCCATACATACCATGGAAGCAGGAAACGGCAGCAAACACCTGCAGCCGGAAGCTGCCTCTGCTGTCAACACTGGTGATGTGGCCCAGACACATGCAGTCAACTCAGCTGCTGTTGGATGAGCTTAGCAATAGCAAGGTCAGGGTTCAAGGAAAGGAAGCTGCTTTGGACAAAAGCATGTGGTAAATGACGAGATGGAAAACTAGTTTGTCTCATGTTTTGAAAGGAGAGCTCAGTACACAAACAAAAAGCTCTTTCATCAAATGACAGTACTCGAGTGTTGATTACAGAAAGAGTTGTCTTCATTGCCAGTGGCAATATTAGTTTTTTTTTATTTTCAAAGGACAAGCTTATGTCAATATAATATCATTTTCACACGCAATGCGCATGCAGCATCAGTGAATGCGTTGAACAGCCTGACCAATGCATTGCCCGTGGCTGTGAATGGTATTTATTTTATTTAAGATGACTGTGTCTCACATACATGCTCTCTGATAAGGGTTTCATGCGTA
This sequence comes from Clupea harengus, assembly GCF_900700415.2. Lineage (NCBI taxonomy): Eukaryota > Metazoa > Chordata > Actinopteri > Clupeiformes > Clupeidae > Clupea > Clupea harengus. The sequence goes on along the minus strand of NC_045160.1, from coordinate 9,779,572 downwards.
TCTGACCATACGAGCATTTGATCTCACTGCCCTAGGGGTCAATGATGGTTTGTCTGTGTGGAACATGCTCAGTGAAAGTCTGGAACTTTTCTTTGTGGGCAGTGTGTGTTTAACCTATTTTTTAGTTCACAGAAGCTAGCTGTATTTGAATGAGAGGCCACAGCAAGGGAGCATTTTTTTTGACGGGGATTGCTTGTTGTGCCTGTGGCCTGGCCCATATTTGGAAAAAGGTTGGCCAAATTGAAGTCACCCATGAGTTTGAATGCTTTGAGCAAAGAGAGGTACTTGTATTTAACAGCAGTCAGATTTATAGAGGGTTTATTATAGATCTGGCATCTGGTATGTGTTTATATTTAGTCACAATCCAGCTTTTATCCAGAGCAATTTACATTGAAGGCATAGTGTTATCAGGACTTACTGATACTTACTTACTGGGATCTGACCTCAGTCTTTGTAAACGCCTTTACCAGTGAATCAAGAATGGTTCATACATACTTGTTTTTAGACCAGAGCAGTTTTTCATATATTCCCCTTAAAGAGTTAGTTTCATTGTCCAAAGAAAGTACATTCAATTCAATATTATTTAGTTTTCCTTTTGTTTTTGGTTCCAAATCTGGTGTTATTGCCCAGGAGTGTTTGAGAAGAGCTAGTGTCTGAGGGGGGTTTTGGTGGAATGGCATCAGTCTCCCCTGCCTGTCCCTGAGGACTTTGTTTATGCAGTGCTCTTGCCTTGACCTTGTGCAGTCTCTGTGTGCTCTCACTGCTCTGAAGGTTCTGCACTTGCCCCTGGTCCTTATCAAGGTCCCTGGCAGGTGTCCGTGGCATTGCCTTATGCAAATAGCTCCCCCTAACTGGCATGACTTGGCACCAGGAGAGCGTCACCTATTTTGATTCCTCTAAGCTAAATTAAGAGTGATGGGCATGGCAGCGGGCGATCTGGTTTTTCTAAGATGTGCCTGTGACGCAGACCCCAAGAAGAACAGAGAACACGCTGGATGTTTACTCAGCAGGGTACACGACACACATGTGTTTGTCAGCCCATTTGAACATTCCCAGAGTTCAAAGCTTTCGAGACCACAACTCTTTCTGTGGCTGTGGCCACTGAATTGTGTCAAAATGAGGAAACCCTTATAGTTCAAGACAAATTGTTTTTGGTAGTGATGGGCATTAAAAACATGGAAGAAACAAGCCAAAGGCGTAGATCATGTCACATTTGAGTGTGTATTTACGAAGGGGCTGGTCGGAAAATTCAGTCCAGGTCTCCTTCCTCTTGATGGCTCTCTCGGGGCGGAACCTGAGATGGTTCTGCGGAGAGAGGAGCACACCCAAGTACAGGACAAGAACAGCTGGGTACAAGCGTGGCAGCCCTTCGGCAGGAGATAAGGTTACATCCACTGAAGGGTAGGGCCCCACGTTTCCTCGGAACGGGGCCCGGGCCTCTGGGAAGCTGTCATCATGAAACATCATGAAAAAAAGGTTGTTTATTCCAAGGCAGTTAGATCCTCTCCATGTCTCCACCCTCCTGTAAACCTGTCCCAACCCCGTATGTTGATTTGCAGAATGTGTTTATGTTTTTGGCTCATTGTATAAAAGAAGCTCAACTCTGAAAACTCTCTGCTCTGCCCTCTTCTCCTCATTTCCATTGGTGGGACCCAAGGTGTTCACTCGGTGTAGGATTTTTCTCTCTCTGCGACCGGAACATTTTTGCCACAGAGCTGTCCACCCCACATTTCATTCGTTAAGTTGCATAACCTCTAAAATACCAACCCGTAATGGGAATCTCTCTCTCTCTCTCTCTCTCTCTCTCTCTCTCTCTCTCTCTCTCTCTCTGAAATGCTGCCAAATATAGCAGGTAAAACTCAATTCCAGATATATCATTTTACTCTCAATTGCAAGCAAGCAAATGGCAGCTTAATGGCCACGTAGACGACCTGACCTTTAGAGAACTGTTACGTTTCACCTTAAGCATCCACCCCTCATCAGGACTTTTTGTCCCCTCACCCACCATCCCGCAAGATAAGAGAACCAGCTGGGAAAGAAAAGGAAAGGCCTTTGGAGATCTCTATCTATCTGGGCGCTGGGAAAGGCTTTCTTTTCCCTAGTTCCCTTTTTTGTCTTGCAGATGCAGTTCAAGGACGCCTGCAGGCTACTCGACCCTTACTGAGCCCTAGCAGTGCCTCAAGGTCGCATACACTCACCCCATGACATTCTGCAACAACTCGAAAGGGAGTGTGTGTGTGTCTGTGTGTGTGTGTGTGTGTGTATATATAATGGGGGGAGGGGGAGGGAGGAAAGGACAGTGGAAGTAGGGTTGCAGTTCAAGTTCTTTCTCCCCCTGAGAGTTGGGTAAACAGCCTCTCTGTTGCTCTGTGTGATCCTCTCCTGCTGGAGAACTTCTGTTGCATGGTGGGGGCTGAGCTGCTACCTCTCCAGCCGTCACGGGACGGGACGGGACGGGACACACTGGGCCTACACCGGCCGTCACTCCACAGGACATGCTGTAGGGGCAGATGACATGGTCATCTGTCAGTTAGGGCACATGGAGATGGTGGCGCTGAGAGAGCTTTGAAAACAGCTTTGTGGTTGACGCATGCACTGAGAAGGAGAGGGCGACAGCCATAAAGAGTACGAGAGAGAGAGAGAGACGCACAGCAGCAGGAGCAAACTCCCTTAAAGGGCCAGGCGCTCTCTGAAGTCCACAGCAGGCCCTCCGCTCGGTGGCTCATGCTGTTTTCATCCCCCCCATTAACTTTTTAATCCGGCTTCATTTCTGCTAATTAGCGACAGGCAAGAGTGAGCCCTGCCACTGGTGATAGGCCGGCACAGCGCCCCTCCTGCCCATCCGTCTGTGGCAGGCAGCTCAACTGCTACCTTCCCCCAGAGTTGCCTTCATTACTTTTGTCTTTTTCAAGTCCTTCAAAAGTGCTTATTATTTCGGTTGAAGCAAAGGGAAAGAGTGTCGTCAGCTCTTCCGAGACCACGCCACAGCGCAGACCAGCCCAACCTGAGCTGGAAGAACAAGAGAAGAGACAGCCAGTAGTGAATGTGATGAGAGAGAAGAAACTGACACACCAACCACTAGCATGAGCCTCAACTAGCCTAGAAGGTCCTGACCAGCAGGATAAAGCCAGGCTAGACAGGAGTACAAACAGCCACAAAACACATAATAATAGACATCGCACCTTAAACATTGGTAGCTTGATTAGTACACAATAGGGAATTGTTGTGATAACACCAAGGTCATTGGTTGGGTTCCAAAGGAACACTGATAACGATGCTATGTCTGGCTGCGTTGTGCTTCTAAATGACTAAACGTGTGGTGGTGTTGTCTCCCTGAAGGTGCGCTCCAGTGCCCATTTTTTACTGCAGAGGACTACAGCGAAGTCGAGCAGAGATGCAGATGTAGCAAGGAGGGCCTCTTCCTGCTCGCTCGCCGGATGATAAATAGGCCACACTCAGCCCTCAGAGGTTGGCATGGTGGAGTGTGAGAACATAATTGCAAATTAAGGGGGGCTTATGAGATCCAGTTGGGACACGGCCCTTGTCAGAAGAGGGGAAAACACAAACAGCAATCTTATTTTAATATTATTTGTAAACAATAAATCATGGCTCGTGGGGAAATACAAGTTCTTGGTCTCTTTTTGAGAAAACAGTCAAATTCAAGACAGCCATGGTTTACTAATATTGTGCCATCCCATTTTGACTTGTGGTGTTTTATCATAACTTGAGGCACCACACAGTTTCCCATGACATCCCTAACTGTGTTCCACGCCTGTCAGATCCTCAGGCTGGAGCGCAGTGATTGGAATAGTACACATGGGAACCATCTAGAAACTCAACGCCTGCCTGACTCTCTCCTCTCTGGAAACAAGCATTATCTTTGTACACGCCACGTTGATAAAGAGGCAATTCTGTGATTCGACTGGAAAACGAGCCATTTGCGAGAGAATGGGCTTTTAAACTGGGCCGGTGGTTTCGGTGCTCGGCATGCATCATTCATGATGCCCCACTCAGCATCTGAAAAGCAAAAACGGCCGTAGAGAGGAGACGAACACGAACACGCAAACCCAACTCCCCTCCTCCACACGTTGTCAACACATCTATTTAAAGTTCTCAGCTCAACTTTCCACTCTCAGAAGTTCTTGTGAAACAAAGGTCACCTCAGCTCCCTCCGCTCTGTGACTTTGATTGACCTCCCTCAAAATCTCATGTGTAAAATATTCAGCATATCCTTTGTCTGGAGAGCAGACTGACATTCGATTCACGAGGTCATCAGTGGGATGAGGGGGGTTTGATTGAGCTGTTCCTGACAAAGACAGCCCTAATGGGGGTGATATTAGACTGCTTCCACTGGATTATTCCTAGTTCGTTTTTAGTAAGCATGTGTACACTAGATTTGAGTTATATTGTTTACTGCCGGTAAACTTCCATCCCAGTACACGTCAAGTGAAATGAGTCTCTTGGACGGTAATGCTCAAACCTCACATCCAGGGGTCTCAGTGAAACACTGCATTTTGCTGATGAGCTCACTTTGTAGTGAGTCTCCAAGATGTACGCCATCAGCATTTAAGCAGCAGCAGCATGTCCAGCTGTTCACGCACGTAAAGCGCAGAGCCCCTAGTTCTGAGCGCTGTTGTATCCTTGTCTCCTCATTTTTCTGGCTCAGATGACTGTTAGGGAGACTTCACTTTCTTATGAACTCCCCGACACCCACCCCCCCCTCCATCCGCCCCCATCCAGAGAAAAGGCAGGGGACCCAGGCACACTCCTCCTTTTAATGTGCTGGCTTTTCTTCAATCATTTAATTAAGAAGAAGAGAGATTATTCAGCCTGGAGTCAGCTTCTCCTCCCCTCCAGCACCCTCATCTATCTCTGATTAAACTGGGAACATTCTGGGAGTGTGCTGCTCCACTCTTTCTGGGGCATGGAGAGAGAGAGAGAGAGAGAGATGGATGGATAGATAGACTCAGGAAATGTGCAAGAGGGAAGGAGAGAAATGGAGAGAATGGTATTGTGACATTAGTGCAGAGGTTGAGAGAGGAGTTGCAGGAGGAGTACAGGGGCCAAGGTAAGATCAGCTCTCCAGTTGTCCCACTCTTTCTCACTCCGTAACTGTCCTGTGCTGCGTCAGCTCTGTGGGTGTGAAGTTCCACAACTGGAGCAGTCTGATACTGTGTGTGTATGTGTGTGTGTGTGTGTGTTTTGGGAGGGGTTGTTGGAGATGGGTAGTTTCTGACACACTGTTGATTGTACCCTTTCATAACTGTGTAGCTTTTCAGCAAGATGAAATATTGTCCCGCATGCACACCAGTGCGCATACAACAGATTGAGATGAGAAATCTGCCATCAGCCAGCCAGAAGAATTATCTTTGAGCTGCCGCTAAAAATAGCTCCAGTCAAAGCCAAGTTTTTTTTTTTTTTTTAAGTCAAGACAGCTCTTCTCAGCGATCATGACTGCCTAGTAGTGTGTGAGGGGAGGGGGGGGGGGGGGGGGGGGTTGTGGCGGCGTAAACACTCTGGCATTGTGCCTCAGAGACCCCACTGAGACAGTCCCTAGAGGGGCCAGACTGGTCCCAGGGTGGGGTTAAGGAAGGAGGGAGACTCCTCCCTCTCTGAAGGGAAATGGTTAACATGTCGCTGTAATTGGCACCCACAGCTGCGTGTCCTTTTTGACAGACAGATTGGGGGTGGGGTGCTGGGGGTGATTTTTATTTTTTCCCCTCTTTTTTTTCAGTTAGAGCCTCTGCTTTGCTTTGTGTGACAGCTGCCTAATTGGGCATTCTCTACTTGTAGCGAGGCTGGCTTCTCTGGCCCTGGTTGCTGACGAATGGCAGCGGATTACAGATGAGGACACTGTGACCCGTTCGACCTTCCCACAGTGGGAGCGGTGGGGAGAAGGGGGGGGTCCACCCCCGCACCCAGACGAGCGCCGCAGGT